>NC_068417.1:35304357-35474357 GCF_023724105.1 Carassius gibelio
TTGAGAGCTGTAAATTATTATTATTTTTTTTCACAATGCTTTTGTTTGTGTGCACTCACAATAACAACGAAACATTGTGCTTTTGTAAAATTAAGGAAACAAACAGGGTGTGCTTTCAGCCGTCACGGTCTCCGCAAACTTATTTCAGAAATGCGTTACAAAAAAATGAAACAAAACTCAGCAAACGCTTGACACACAGATATATTCATGGCCATTGTCACTCACTTGCATACACCCTTTCTAAGACCAAAAAATGTCTCACAAGTTTATTTATTTATTAATTTTTTTAATGATTGAAGAGGAGCATTTTCACATTATTTCATTGCAAAAACTCTAGTCTACCACATCCAGTACTCAAAAGTCAAGTGTGCAAAAATGTTCTGTATGTATTTACTGGCCTTATTTCATTTTCTTTTTCTGAATTACAAACTTGTACATACATGTTGATTACATATTATTGTAGTACTGTGCTGAGCACAGTGTAATCAGACTTTATCCATTAAATGTTTATAAGAAACTGGAAAAAGCTCAAATGGCAGGGCACGCCAAACTTCTCCAGGGCACAAAAAAACCCTCATCCCAGAGGGTTAAATCTGGAATTGTTTTAGCTTTGTCATCATGTGCACAATATATTGCTTGAGATAAGTCATACTGAAATAAATATAACTGAAAGCTTTCATGTTTTTCTTGTTGAAAAAAAAAATCCCCTTGGTGTATAAAATAAACAAATTTAAATTGCCAAATCAGCTGCCGGCACACTTTTTAGTGGAAGCTTGTAAAACACTTCTGAGTAATATCAGGACAGAACATGGCAACTTCAGCACTAAGCTGCCATCAGATATATTCCTGCAGGCCACATCCTGCAATTTGATCCCATAAAAGCAGAGACACAATGCAATGCATGTCAGTTTCACCCAGATATGTGAAATAATATAAAGTAGTACATTATATAGCATGGGGGAATCTAGTATTAGTTTATGGTGGGACATTCTGCTTCTGTGAAGCTAAATTCTAGCTAAATTTCAGATTTGCTGTCTTTATAAGGTGATTGTCTGTTGTTGGTATTAATAAAAAGCTAAACACTAACTAATCCAAGTCTAGATCAGCATCTTATTAGTATCATTTGGATACAATACTACAATATTTACATTTTTAATTGTAGTTTTTAATATTGATACTAAATATTAATATTTATACTGAATATTAAATTCATATTTTATTTCAGCTGTAGTTTGAGTTATTTTAGCACAGAAAATGTAATTAAAATGAGAAATACTGCCTTTGACTATCAAATGAAATACAAATGTTTTTTATTATATTTTATTTTAATTTTTTTAATTTTTATTATTTTAAAGATCAAGCCTTTTTGACACAAAGGTGACAAGAAAATCAGATTTTGTTGGATAAACAGGCTGAAGTTTATGTAATATTAACTATTTATCATAAAACACATAATTATTATAAGAAAATCACATGGCTTTTGAATGACATAAATTTGTCAAAATATTCTTTTAAATCAAGAATCACTATTTGACTTAGATAATTATATATATATAAAAAAATATAATAATAATTTAAAAGTCATCCCCTATATAGAATTATTAATTATGAATTTACCACATAAAAACAATCGCCTGATCCTCAACAGGAGTATTGCCAAAACACTGGAATTGTTGCTGCTAGACATCAAGTTTAGTCTAATAAATTACTCATCTAATTGAAAGAATGGTATTTGCCAAAGATTGTAATTAGTTGCAAATAATTAACCATGTGTTTGATTGAAGTGCCTTGATAGCAGTTAAACAGTACTAATCAAATAATTCAGGACACCAGAAACTGCGCCAGTAGAAATGTATTCATTATGAACGAAGCAAGGGATTTGTCTTGGGTGAAGATATTGAAAACTCTGAGGCCTTTATTTGGCTCGCAGAACCTCAGAAGATAAAATAGTCAAGTCATCGACACTCAAATGCAGCTATATAAAAATCACTGCCTGCTAGTAGGCTAGCACAGAGCTTTTAGCACTTCAAAAAACCAACTTTATCTAACCCTGGTTTTATAGCAGTCAGTATTTATGGCGATTATGTGAGTAAGCGGCACAGACAAACTCAGAATGGCGTGTATATAAAGGGTTTATACAGGACCCCGTTGTCACCTTTAGTTAGCTTTTAATGCTAACCCATAAACTATCCTCTTGGGAGAGGTGTGAGGCCATAAGCAGTAGTCTTAATTGGATGTGAAGAGAAACATGGGTCCTTACAAGGTTATTCACACAGTCATCCACAAATGACCCCTCTGAGACATGGGTTAAGCCTCCCTGCCACTCATAAAGGCCAATCACGTGAGGAATTTCCTGTCTGAGTTCACTTTAACAGCTGGGAATAAAAGCTGGGGGACTTGTGAAAGAAAGCCCAGTGGGGAAGGGTTTATTATTATTTTTTAAGCTGATCTAAACACCTGCAGTCCTTTGACCACCGCCTACCCCGGTGGACACTATTACTTTCAATGCAGTGCAATTTGTCGACAAACTTTCAAATGAGTCCGCCGACATCAGGGAACGACCTTGTTAGGAAACCCCTTCGGAAGGGTGACATCATAACGTGGAAGTGTGTGCATTGTGTTCCCTGTCGCATTAATATGGTCGTGCCCCTCCCCATGTGCTCCAAATCTCCTCTTTGCGCTAATCCAAAGGAAACTGGCAAGAATCCTGGCAGCCCCAGGTACCCAAAAATTGCAACCAGAAATCGAACCTGCATTTCCCACATGAGGTCAACAATTCAGTGTGTTCATTATGGCTCCAGAAAGATTTATTTAGAGCTATTTTGCAGTGGCAGAAAATAAAAACTTTTGGTTCCCCAAACCAACTTGAAGGGTTTGACCAATTGAAAGGTTCTATTGATGTTAAAGGTTCTTTACGGAACCATCGATCCCAATATAGAACTTTTACTTGTTATAGTGTAAAAAATAGAGTGGCAGATATACCATAATGCACTTATACTTACAAATAAATAAATCTAAAGTTTGGAAAACTAAGTAGTAGGATCTTCTCTCTGACATCCTTCACCTGTTTGAATTACCAGAGCACAAAGAAATAGTCCAAAGTGTCCCGTTTCCCTGAGCCACAACTCCCTCATTGCTATGCGCCTCACGACCATCCCGGCGTATGTTGTTCCACAGGACTTGAGAGAAGGAAAGCTCTCGGTGGAGGGGAGGGGTGGGGGGTTGGTTTCCATTCATTCCAGCCTCTCATTTACATTGTAACAGCTCTGGCTATTTCCCTCACTCCCCCCCCCCCCCCCCCCCCCCCAAATATTAATGCACTCTCCTCTCCTGCTAACACCCTCCACCAAATCTCAAACCTCCAGCAGTTTCTAGAGGAAAGCTCTTATTTCTTAAGTCTGCACTCCAGACCTCCTCTCCAACCCCCCATTCCAACGTTCAGCCTCTTTGATGTCTTATTTTCTCATCTCTTTCCCCCTTTCTCTCTCATCTGAGAGTCTTGCTATGGAAAAAAAAAAAAACACAGAAAACCACCCTGTTTTAGATGGTGTGGTGAAATTGGTCTGGTAACAAGCAGGTGCACTGGGCCCTAAGCAGCTGTTTTTGGTACTCAAGACAAGGTGTCCCAGCTCTCTTTAAGCACTTCATATAAACCTCTCATGCAATTCACACTGTAATTGCTGAGATACATGCTCTGCCCCCGTTCTCCAATTCCCACGTCCACTGTAAACATGTGCAACCAATGAGGCACATGAAGCTAGACGGACCACATTAGGCAGGCCATTGTTCAGGTTTTTACATATAGCTGTGCCCAATGCTTGATTCTGTATGTACATGTCTTATCCGCCATCAAATCCAAGGACGTTTGGGCTTTAATTCTATAAGTTCCGTGTTGCATGGTCAACAGCTCAAGTCTGGCACGTAGGCCATCGCCTGCTAGTACTGTCGGGCACAATAGCGCTCTTCCCTCCAAGGTCTCGGCTGATAAACTGATGACTAAACGAGGGGGGTGAGACATGTCTGTCACTTACCATCTGTGTGAATGCTTTATCTCTGCGCTGAGGTTACATAAATACATATTCTTGCAGAGAGAATAACTTGAGTAAGGGGTGTTTGTCACATTAATCCTTTTAAGAGAAATTACTTAAAGGCGATGTTTGCCATTTTTAGGATGGTAGAATGTTTTTCCTATCCCAGATTAACATGAGACAAGGATAATAGGTTGATTTCTCTGAAAATGATCAGCCTGACACAGCAGCCTTGACTCAATCAATGATGTAAGTAGGTTTGGGTAGGGGTATATGTTTGATCATGTGGGGGGAGTTTTCCGGCCTACAAATTACATTAACCATTGTTTATTTGTATTGCATTTGTCTAGATATACTGTAACTTATGGAGAACATAAAAACATTAATTTGTTTTTCTTTAGTCAGTAAATGGCAAGTGCAATGAATTTCAGGATTACACAGACTCAGATTTGTGGGTAGCATCACTTGTTGGAGGCGTTGGGTGATTGTGACTGTTTGGTAAGGAGCGTTACACAGAGATTAAATGCCTCAGTCTAGTTTATTTATCCCACAATTTCTCTGCTGATTCCCAAAAGCTCTGGGTTACTTTCCATCATCTTGAATGCCTTTTGGATTAAGCTCTGTCCCTCCCAAAACTGAAGGAATGCAGATGCGAAGGGGCAACGGATTTAAAGTCCCCAGTGTTAAACTGAATTCTTGCACCCCGCTCAGGGTCCCCTTGCCCCTTCCAAAAGCCCCCAGGGATGACACAGCTCATTGATGCATCACTCATTAGCATTTCACCAGCTCGCTCCACTAATTTCAGAGGCAATCCTTCATGAGAAAAACGGAAGAATGTGCTCTATTTGCATGATGCTGTGCCAGAACGCCACTTCTTTCCTGACACTCTCTCTCGCATGGTCATTTCGTAATATGCCCAAGACTGCTCCACTTTCCCAGGGATGAGCGTAGAAATCATCCGAAGAAGACTTCATTTTGTGCCAAAAGGATAGAAATGGTTTGAGATAAACAAAGGCCTATGAAGGTAGCTGAAGCAAGTTTTATTCTTGATTTACACTCTCAAAGGAAAGGTACAGAAACAGAATAGTTGTCATACTGTCTAAGAGATTTTGTAAACACAAGGAAAAACGAATGTTTGGAAAGACAAACATCATTTAATACTGTTTCTCACGTTTAGGGTTGTGGATTTGAACAAACCCCAACCTGACATATTAAACTTTGCAAACCGATCTCACAGCTCACAAATTCATACTATCTCACTCATGCAAATTTGTATAATTTGTAAAAAAAAAAATTGTAGGAATTCACATGAAGGACCACCCCAGCCGTGCCCTAAACATACCCCTTAAAAAATATACAAAATTACTTGTACGAATTTGTACATATTAGCCAACTCGTAAAATATGAATTGGTCATGAGATAGCATTGAACTTTAATAAGTAACTATGCACCTTCTGTTCTGTAGACTTGAATGAAACCCCAAACCTGGTGGTATTCCCTTTCTTAACAATCCCAGTTAATGTTTTCTCTTAGTGAATGACAAAATATCTAGAGACTTGGGTTTTATTTAACAACCTCGCAGAGACTCCTACCAAGAAACATTGATCGAGCTTATATTCTAATATTCAGGTACATGAGATATTTGTTTTTGACTGAAAATATAATTTTGTCACTATTAAGATGACATCCTACAAACTGCTTTCAAAAGGTACTGGCAAATCACCTACCACCTGTTGAGTGCAGACAGACAAGATGTTGTGGCAGTGTGGTGAATATTAAAATGCAGTGTGCAAAAGAAAACTGAATGCTGATTACTCTGAGACAATAGAAACTAAAGCCCAAAAGAGGAATATTTTTCTTCCTCGGTGGTGGAGCTTTTTGATTCTTTGTACGTAGTTACCCATCTGGAGATTTGGTGCCAAGATTGTGATTTCCTCTTATTACTCTGCTCATTATTATGGGAATTATCATCACCTTTGAGCTGAACGAGAACTGGAGGTTCATGATTTGTTCTTTCAAATGGCGGGTTGTACGTGAGAGCTTCTGAGAGTGCTGTCTCATTAATTACTGGTAATTAATTTTTACCTTTGCCAGAGGCTGGAAGCCCATCCTTCCCTATCCCACTAGCACTCATCACAGCCTGTTGTTTAACCTTCCTTCTAATCCGGCTCATCTTGAGCTGATGGGAACCTCTTTTATCCAACCTCTTTTGGAGGTAAGAAGGAACAATCTTCTTATTCATGACCATCACACACACAACACACATAGACACGCACAGAGGGAACAGTAAAAAAAATACGGCCCTGATTAATGGCGGCTAATTAGCAATGTTAATGACCAGGTGTCCGTAAGCCGGCCAGATTCTCTCAGCATGGAGGGGCTCCTCATTGAGAGCCCTGCAAATCCATTCCCAGTGACCCCTTCCCCTCAGCTGGCAGCTCCTGATGCTCCGATCTCTCTCATTACCCCAGAGAGAGGCTCAGAGGGAGGCCGGTCCTGAGAGGCGGCCCTGTTCCCGTTTCCAGCCGGGCTTGTATTAATTAAGGTCAGGATTGGCCAAGACTGTGGGGTCCTCTCCGGTAGCGCCGGGAAGGATGGCATGGATGAGCGGAGAAGAGGAGGAGTTGTTAACCATTTCAGATTCCAAACGCTGCCTCCGTTGCTAATCCGTCACAACTGTCGCGAGCAGAAGTTAGCAATCACACCGAAGGCTTAATTCTTAACTCTGCTTTTGTAAGTCGTCGCTTGCAGAGTATCGACAAAGACTTCAAGAACAGGAAAGCAATTAAAAGTTTGTAATAATGCAATGGAAATTATTTGTCCACTAACATCTGGATGTTCACAAAGAGACACAATGTTCTACCCACAAGTCCCCGCTAATCGTCTGGCATAATTGCATGCATTGAGGAGTTGAGGAGCTACGGTACTCAAGGCTACTGAGTAATTAAGGAGGCATTTTCTCGCCAAGCTTTAGCATCCTGGTTGTGTTCTACTTCATTACCTTTAATGCTAAAACCTCGATTCATAAGAGGCAGGAAACCTTGTTGCAATTAGCAACGGGATATAGCTGGAACACTTGAGGTATGGGAAAGTATTCCGACGGGGAGGGTTGACATTGAGAAGAGGCTGTTTTGATTGGTTTTTGTGTGGCGATATGAACAAAAGTAGTCAATTACGCCATTTAACAAGTTTTGGAGTTTAAAATTCATCCGTTAATGGGATTGTAAAGAACGGCTCATTCAACATCTGAATCGAGAGAAGATTGGTTGGCTTCGCCAAGGTGTTGCATTTGGTTAAACAAGGCAAGATCTGCCACCGTGACGGCAGGGGGAAATAAACAGTGAAACTCCAGCCCCACACACGCAGGTTGGATTTCGTGATAACTCGTGGCAAGGCCTAGACGGTTAGGTTAATTCTAGTCCATTCTTGGGCAGGGGAGTGGGAAAGCTGCATTTATCACACACTGTGCCACCGAGCTCTGGTTCCCACACACTCTGGTTACATCATTATGGGGTTTGCGAGCCAGCCATCCAATGGTGCTCTGGGGCACCGGTCAGCTGACCTAGGTATGAAAACATGGCGGAAACCCTATCCCGGCTATGGGGTTTCAGCCCAAACCCACTGATAGCCGCCTTCTCTCTCGCTGCACGGCAATTTTCAGATTCTGTTTCACCTTTGCTTTCATGCTAAGCTGTCGACTTCCCAAAGCCGATTTTGTACCCAGGTGCTATGGCGGAGCACCACCTAGCAGACATTACAACAGCCTTTCTGGAGTCTCAGTGACACCCCTTTACAATCATGTTTCCCTTTGGGTGCAATCACTCACCTCTCTCCCAGTTTAAACGCTGCCTGGTTCAGTTCAGTAGAGCTTGAGAGCTTTAATGTGTGGCATTTGCATATAACAATACTTGTAACATATCATCATGATGTACACTTAAGGAATATGTGCTTTCCATGATCATTTAAAACCTTTTTGGATTGATTTTGTTATTGTATCACAGTTTCCTCACTAGGGGGAGCCAAGAAACAAAATGAACAAATTCCCTCCAAAAACACACACCGTATGACCTGGCAGAAGTACTGTTGCTCATCATTAATATAGTTCTGCATTGTATCCTGCATGGTTTGTTTTATGGCTGTGGATGATGTTAAATCATGCAGATTATTGGTTGGTGTGCATTTGCTCTTCATCAGAAGTAAAATTACCACTAGCAGATGAAAAAATAGACAAATTAATAGGCAAATAGAAACAATCTTTGAATATTTTTTTTCCCCCAAATGTAAAATCAACTGAATTTCGTGTGCTTGGTTATTTTAAATCTTTTGTATTTCAACAAATTAGAAAAAAGCAGCCTGTCACTGTATTCTCAAACAGCTTGGTCCTTGACTAAACAGCGATGCGGTGACATTCAGTCAAGTCCAGACACGCTGTTACACAAGGACCCTTCTTGGGCCCTTCAGTTCACAAACCACGCACATCCTGAACACATTTGACAATGACAGTACAATATTAATAGGCTCTAATCTTCCCCACTAAAAATCCAGTGCTCTGGAGAGGTGACATATGGCATAAAATAGTTTTTATCAAAACCTAGCCAGGGATTATGCGGCACGTCTCTGAAGCAGGTATTAGACAAAGGTATGTTGTTGAATTATTATTAGTACCCAGACTGCTAGCGACCTGCCCTCTAGATCTACCTGCGTCCACCGTAGACAAAGTGAGCACCTAGAAAAGTTGAGTGAAATTGGTAAATCATGGCGAAGCACCTAAAACAGTGCATTTGAAATGATTCGGGAAGCGCACTGATCTTGTCCCTCTATCTAGTGGTAAAAGTGAGTGACAAGTTTCCCAGTCATTCAGAGTGAAACCTGATCACAGATCTTTACCTTAAACCCTTGGGCAGCAGGTTCCCCTGAACTTGATGGTTAATTCTCATGGCACTTTGACCCAGAGCGAAACCAGATAGGCTTCACGGTGCAGGGATCGAAGTTCTTCATGTAAAATCATTTGTATGGTGCTTCCAGGACAGGACTTAGGGGGGTGGGGGCTCCTGGGCTTGAGGTTATGTTTGGACCCTATACCTACACTACAAATACCCTCCATCAATACGGAGTAACACAAAATACACAAACATATGCTTAAATAGTACAATTAATATACAACATGTCTAGGCTATAGTCAAAGTTTAAATGTAATAGTATATATTCATTATCATATAATAAACAGGATGTGCTGTCTCAGTTGAGATATCAAGTCCGTTCATGGGTGGTTCACACCAGTTTTCTTATCTATACTGTGCTAAATAATGATTGCACCAATGCTTTGATAAAACATATTTGTCTTCTCCTCATGTAAGGCCAAACTGATTTTCTTGTACATGAAACATCTTGGTAAGTAACATGCTTTCTTAAGGACATAGCCCTACCTTGACCTCTGTACGTACAGTAAATGTTCGATTCGCTCCGAAGAAGAGCAAGTCAAGATATACAGATCAGACTAACATTGCAGACCCTTAATTAACCATGTAAACAGAGGACAAACTTCACCTGAGTTGCCCGACAAGGCCCTTGGCAAGAAACCCCAAATGGAATTACTACTCTGCTTGGCAATTACACCACCTTGAGTAATTCGAACTCTTGTACGTACAAGCCCAAGTTAAACATCCCTCTCTGAATGCCCGCGCTTCGACCTCTAGCTCCAAGTGTACATCTGATTACTGTCTGCAGTGGCGGAGACTGTTGTCCCAAGGTCAACAGCTTCTTCGTTTGCGCCCTATACCATCCAAACATTCGCTAATGGAAAAAGTTTTTGCCAAGGTTTGTCAATTGCTCTTCCACAGTTTTCCACTTTGTTCGGCTGCTAGCATGTTCACCTCGAACAGGCTCATCTGATCAAGGTTTTCTTTTCTTTCAGAGCTCGTTTGTTCGTTTAATTCGGCGCAGCCTTGTTTTTCCATCTTCTCTTGAATAAGTAGCATGTTTATCGTGGAACTGTCGGTCTACCTGGCCAGTCACATTTGCATACTGTCTAAATTAGAATATATTTGCCCTTTCACTACAGATCTGCTTTTGTCATTTTGTAGAGTCTGATAACTTAATTAGGGCTTGCAAACATCTCTCTGGTGCGTATTTGAAACATTAATTATTTCCACTTCAACATGGTGTTTCAAGACAAACTCAAAAATCGATGTAATTTTGAACTTCCGTGAAGTTTTTCACTGCTTAGATGAATTGAGTGTCTTTAATTTATTTTGTCTATTCATGTAGTCACAGCCTCTGGCAGAGTTTGTGGTCTGGTTTGTACTCCGCTCTCCTGAGGCTGGGTGGTTCTGGGTTCTTCTGTTCAGTCTCAGGTTCCCAATGAGGTGATGATCTCCATCCTCTCCCGCTGGGTCCCCAGAGCTTAAGGAAACCTTTCTCATCCCGCTGACCTAATTTAAAATAAAATATAAGATTTATTTATTTATTTATTGTATGGTGTAACACTCTAATGACTGATAGAGCACAATTTAAGTGGCATAAGATAAAAAATTGCTCTAAATTGGAAAAAAGGTGACTTCACTACGTATTCTAAGAATTTTTCTTATTTGTTGTTAATTATAAGTTATTTTAGCAAGCATGTTGCTGTTGCAGTATTACAATAATTGTATTTATTCATTTAATACCAACAACATCAATAATAATAATAAAATAATACAAAGTTTTTAATTGTTATTTATTATAATTATTATGTCTAAAAATACATCAGTAATAATAATAATAATTTGCTTTGAACTTACAAAGTTGGTTTGTTATTATTATTATTATTATTGTTGTTGTTAGAATACTTTTGTCCAAAAATAAACATCAATAATAATAATAATAATAATGTTTTAACATTGATTAAAAGCAAATTATTTAAAGTATAATAACATTAATAATTATTATAATAACATTAAGCTTTCAATTTATAATCATTATCATAATAATGATTGTTATTTATCATTGTTGTTGCAATAATTTTGTCTAAAAATGTATTAACAAAAACATCAATAATAATAATAGCTTTGTTGCTAAATATTCATAAATACAAATATGTAAGATGTTTTTGAGTGAAGCGCAGGGGTGCCAAACACACCCGCCTGTAATTTCCAAATAATCTCACAGATGTTGATTAGCTGTTTCAGATGTGTTGGATTACAGCTAAACTTTGCAGAAAGGAGGCTATTTGGGCTTCACTCCGGGTGTATAGATTTCCCCAAATCTGTATATACGTACTTGCCTACTACATGCAGAAAGCAGTGCATCAAATGTATGTGCAAATTTATATTACCCATAAGACAGTGTGCCCAAAACACCCTAATAGGGAGATTGATCTCTCTACAGAATCAACTACTAGAATGTAGTCTAGAAAAGAACATTTATATAAAAGAAACTTATTATATATTTTATAAGAAGTTTTATACTTTTAGACTGTTGCGCTTATCACAAAAACAATATCGAGAGCAATACATGTCAACATTTTCGTATTGCATTTTCATAACTTTAAAGATAAAAATCTGTTTATGGAACATTTGCATGCTACTTATTTGCTAAACTTGTTGTAAGAAGATGGTGTGCATCTAAAAAGTCAACACTAATAAATGTTTCACACTCCATTTTCAGTTAAAATCTTTGAGGCAGCTGCTCTACAGCTAGCACACACCTGCAATCAGACACTTTGTAATTGCACATCGCTTAAGCCAGACTTGATGGTGGTGCTTTTTGTCACACGGACAGCGGACGAGTAGTTTGATTAATTTCCTGCGCCACTTCAGTAGCCAGGCTCTGATAATGCCAGCAAACTTTTGCGTACAGTATGTTCTGCTAAGTACTCACAGATTAATTTATTAATATTCGCTCACGCCTGGCTGCCGTGACTTTTAAGGAGAGGTTAGACTGTACAATCAAATTAGTTTTATGCGTGGCACATTAATCCCACCACGACCACGGAAGCAGTGCTTTCTGACAAGCTCCTTTCTGAAAAGTTGACACCAACAAGGAATTTTGAATTCTGTCCAATTGAGATAAGGCCATGTAGACACGCTGGTGGAAATGTGAATTGCTGTACCTGCCAAAGCGTGGGATATTTAGGAGATTTTCGGCACTGGAGGGAGGGCCGTGCTTACAAGCGTGAGTCAATGAATGTACACGTGTCATGCTAAATCCAATTCAGCAAAACAAAGCCAAATCGGGAAACAAGCGAACAGGCTGGCAAACTAAAGTGACATAAGCTGAAATCTACGACAGCTTCTTAGTAAACACTTAAAAACAGCGCAACTTCAGAAGACAGGATGGGATTATAAAAATGCTCTTAATTCGGACCTTTTGCTGGAAGACGTGCGTCACGGCTGCCTCGCTCTCTGTCTGTCCATCTCCTGGGGCAGCAGGCATGAAAAATTGTTACCTGTCTCACTTACCTGATCACATGGCCCGATAATTTGACAACGGCAAAGAAAAACAACTGAACGTAACGCAACTGCTGCTTTCTGACGACTGTTTTCTGGGTGCTTGTGTTTTTCTCTCTTGTATCTCTATGATCAGCTCTTAGTAGAAAAACATTTGTGGTTCCTATGAAAAAAAATGGTAATCTCCAGCATCTATCTGTTCCTGCAATGCTCACCGCAGGTCAGACAAAACAAAAACACAGCGGCCTAATTCAGTGACTAGTTTAGGGTTAAAACAGATCAAATGGTTTCACTTGAACCAGTTGCTGGTTAATGCGCTTGAAATGGCAATATCATTTTAGCATATGTTTGATATTTAAGTCTGTAGCTCTTGCCCTGAGGTGCCTCTTTTACCTGTATATCCTCCATCAATTATTCACCGGACCATCTGCATGCAAGCAGAAACTCTTTCAAAAGAAGAAACGGCTGAATAATTAAACATAAACAGTTTGTGACACATAAACCATTTTTCTAATGTGACATGCTACATTTTGGGGCTGATATTGTCTGCTTATATGGCATTTTGGTAATGCTCATTCCTTATATATTTAGTATTTAGTGTGGCTTGTAATTTGAAGATGATTTATATATATATATATATATATATATATATATATATATATTATTAGCAACTTAAATTTAATGTGATTTATTAAACACCTTTACTTCAGTTTTACTATATTTTTTTGCTACATAATGCAATACGTTTAATATCTATACAGTTTATTGTTATATGAAATCTTTTGTTTTTCTATACTGTTGTTTACTGTACTATTACTTAACTTTATCTATTGTTTATTTTACTGTGCATATGAAAAAATAAAATATCTATAATATTATTTACTGTACCTATGAGTGCATTTACTATTTTATATTTCACTATGAAAAATCAGCATGTAAAACCTCTGATTTAATTTAATGTAATTTTTTAACTATTACTAGTACTATTACTATATTTGTTTTAACTATATTATTACAATGAAAAACATATTGTGTAAAACATCTGATTGCAATATTTTATGATTTTAGTTTTATAAGATATTTTATTTTTACTATATTTTAGTTTACTGTACTATTACTATTTATGCCATTACTTTTTAATATCTATTACCATACACAAAAAGCAAAACAAACTAAACGTAAATAAATGTTAATATGACATCTGACAAAACCAAAGTGTGATAATACTATTGTCACAAAACACACTAGAAGAAGTACAGGCAAGTCAACTGGGATATGTTTATTCATACAGCAGAAGCAAACTGAGCTGGGTACATTCATCACATAACTTAAAGGAAAATAGCTTAGACAATTCCTGCTTGAGCGGGATAGTCAAACAGAAAGATCCAATAGGGAATTTCAAAACTCAGGTAAGTTTCCAGATTTAATAAAGAGTTCAACTGACTTCTCTCATGATAATTGGTTTCATTTTCCCTGGCAGGTATAAAGATATGAGGACAGATGAACTGCCGAAGGCAGAAGGGCAGGTAAGGGAGTCCAGGTAAGTACTTCAGATGAGTAGACAGGTTAATATACATCAAAACTCCAGAAGACATAAAACTTCACCATCCATAAACAATGTATCCTTCATTTGGCAGGTACTGTAGGTAGACTGGAGAAGTGAACAAACGCAAGGTTGGAGAACTGGAGAAACTGCAACGAGGTGCAGGTGTGAACCAAACATGCTGCTGGGAAATGTAGTTCTGGGCTGGTGACTGCTATAATATTTATATAATATACAACTGTAATATTTTAATCACTATATTGTTTTATGACATAAAACTAAATATTTTTGTATATATGTAAACTAAATATAAAATTATATATAAAAATATAAAAACAGTTTAATTGACGAATTGTGTGGCCACTGTATATTAGATAGACTAATTTCCATCTATAAACTGTGCTGAAGATTTAAGAATGAGGTTGTCCCTCATCTTTGTCCTGACGCTCCATGATTTTGCTGGAAAGTGGAGGACAGGGGAGGGAACGAGACAGGAACTGACAGGATGATTGAATATAATGCTAGTTCTGCTCTTCTCTTGTATCAGATACCTAAAGTTGAGCTTTCTGGTCAACCAGACACCTCCCCTGGGATCCCGATGGGCTGAGGCCTACCTCTACCTTGCTGGCGGAGATAGTCACCTGAACCAGGATCAAAGTGCTGCTTTTTCCTGCTGGGGGAGATGCACACACACACACACACACACACACACACACACACTGGATATGTCTCTGTCAGTATGGAGGTGTGGTCAGACCCATGGGACCCAGAGCTCAGAGCTCAAGGATCGACTCTCTGCCAACAAGGGGCTTATATAAAAGAGAGGTGACGATCAACACTCATCCAACCCCGAAAAAAAGCATTGCTGAATCTCACAACAATGTCCAGGTCACAGTTCAGTGATTAAATTAAATTTGTGTGAAATATTATAATATTGTGTATATTATTTCACATGATCCTTCAGAAATCATTATAATATACTGATTTGCTGCTCAGTTATTAACCTGTTAAATGTCACCCCGTCCCGTATACGGGACGCCTACGTTGACTATACTATATTACAATCAAATTTAATCTAATCTTGACAAACTATATATCGTTGGAAAGGTCTAAGACTCCCAAATATATATTATACCAATATTTTTTGTTAAAAATTATGTAGGAAAAGTAATAGATTAATTTATGACAAGAGTGCACCCTCAGAAATCTACATTACAAAAGGAGCTTTGACCTTTGTTTAAAAAAAAGTCTTCCTCGTTGCCTTTTTCTCTATCACATTTTAGAAATCATCAGAAGTTATATATCACTTGAAAACATAAAATCTCAAAATTCATCCTTCAAAACCCATTTTAAAATCAGACATTGCATTACCATGTAAATGGCACATCAAAATCATGTTACAAAATGTTTTCAGTCATGAATTATACAAATTTATGTTTGTATCATGCACATTCAAGTCTATCTTCAAAAACGTGAGTGACAGTTAACAGGTTAATAGTAATTTTTATTTTTTGTCTGATTCACACACACACACACACACACACACACACACACACATATATATATATATATATACAGGTGCATCTCAATAAATTATAATGTCATGGAAAAGTTCATTTATTTAATTAATTCAACTCAAATTGTGAAACTAGTGTATTAAATAAATTCAATGCACAAAGACTGAAGTAGTTTAGGTCTTTGGTTCTTTTAATTGTGATTTTAGCTCACATTTAACAAAAACCCATCAATTCAACAATTTACAATACTTCATAAGACCAATAAGAAAAAATAATTTTTAGTGAATTATTGGCCTTCTGGAAAGTATGTTCATTTACTGTACATGTACTCAATACTTGGTAGAGGCTCCTTTTGCTGTAATTACTGCCTCAGTTCAGCGTGGCATAGAGATGATCAGTTTGTGGCACTGCTGAGGTGGTCTGGAAGCCCAGGTTTCTTTGACAGTGGCCTTCAGCTCATCTGCATTTTTTAGGTCTCTTGTTTCTCATTTTCCTCTTGACAATATCCCATAGATTCTCTCTGGGGTTCAGGTCTGGTGAGTTTGCTGGCCAGTCAAGCACACCAACACCATGGACATTTAACCAACTTTTGGTGCTTTTGGCAGTGTGGGCAGGTGACAAATCCTGCTGGAAAATGAAATCAGCATCTTCAAAAAGCTGGTCAGCAGAAGGAAGCATGAAGTGCTCCAATATTTCTTGGTAAACGGGTGCAGTGACTTTGTTTTTCAGAAAACACAATGGACCAACACCAGACATGGCATTGCAACCCAAATCATCACAGACTGTGGAAACTTAACACTGGAAATCAAGCAACTTGGGCTTCTTGAGCTTCTCCACCCTTCCTCCAGACTCTAGGTCTTGGTCTCCAAATGAAATACAAAACTTGCTCTCATCTAAGAAGAGGACTTTGGACCACTGGTCAACAGTCCAGTTCTTCTTCTCCTCAGCTAAGACGCCTCTGACGTTGTCTGTGGTTCAGCAAATTACTTGACAGGTCTGTGTGTGGTGGCTCTTGATGCCTTGACCCCAGTCTCAGTCCATTCCTTGTGAAGTTCACTCAGATTCTTGAATTGAATTGAATTGATTTTACTTGACAATCCTCATAAGGCTGTGGTTCTCTTGGTTGGTTGTGCATCTTTTTCTTCCACAGTTTTTCATTCCACTCAACTTTCAGTTAACATGCTTTGATACAGCACTCTATATACAGCCAGCTTGTTTAGTAATGAATGTTTGTGGATTTACCTCCTTGTGAAGGATGTCAATGATTGTCTTCTGGACAACTGTAAGATCAGCAGTCTTCTCATGATTGTGTCGCCTAGTGAACCAAACTGAGAGACCATTTTGACGGCTCAGGAACACTTAGCAGGTATTTTGAGTTGATTAGCTGATTGGCATGTCACCATATTCTAATTTGTTGACAGTCTGTATGCATTGAATTTATTTGATACACGAGTTTCACAATTTGAGTTGAATTACTGAAATAAATGAACTTTTCCACGGCATTAAAATTTATTGAGATGCACCTCTCTCTCTCTCTCTCTCTCTCTCTCTCTCTCTCTCTCTCTCTCTCTCTCTCTATCTAATAGGTACAGCACAGGAAAAAAAAAAGCATTTGATGATTGGAATATATTATGATTAATAATGAATTAATACAAAATATGAATTTTTATAATAATGAAATAATTAAATTGAGTTATATATGTTTTAATTTTCTATGACATTTCTCTCTCTCTTTTTTTTTTCTTCACATTACCAGAATAAGAATTACATTTATAACATATTATATTACAAAATCGATAACACTTCAGATTAGGGAACACTATTCACTATCGGTTAGCTCACTATTATCATGCATATTGCTAGCATATTGCCTGTTTATTAGTACTTATAAAGCACATATTCTGCATGGCCATATTCTATTGTACATCCCTTACTACAACAACTACCTTAATAACTATTAATAAGCAGCAAATTAGGCTTTTATTGAGGGAAAACTTTAGTGTGTGAATATATGTTCCCTAATCTAAAGTGTTACCACAATACCGGGTCCAAAAATTGCCTCAATTGTTGAAAAATGTAACATTTGGATTTGGGTTAAAACGTGACCCACAGATGTCGTGTAGACAGGTTTTGTGAGATTTTGCGCAGGTTGGAGAGAGGGGGTGGAGTAAGTGCGACATTCCCTTTTGTCCTGATAGCAGGACAGTAGGATCACATTCAGAAACACTGATCTCAAAAAGGTGTTGCGTCTCATTTTTGTTAACGAGAAGCTAACACCATTCTGTGTTTGTCTGCGGCTGCATGGCCATAATGGTCATTCATTTACTTCTGTTTACCTCTTTTGTCCTGTTAAAAGACTACACGTGTGATTTGATGTGGGCCTTTTGTGTCACCCTGGCTGAAGCTTGCCTAGTTTAAATACTCAATAACAGCAGCCGAAGAGAAATGTTATAATAATCCATTGAATGGACATAACAATCTTGTTAGATCAGGACTGTATAAAGAGAATGAGCACAATCATAATGATGGCTTGTTTAGGCCAATTTTCCTTAATAGTGTTGTGAGAAACAGCATCTCAGATCTGAATAGAGGAATGAGATAGATGTGGTTGTTTCCATAGAGTTAATAATTGCACTTTTGAATCTGTATTATGGGATTTCAGTTATTTTATGAATTGGTTGTTTGACGCTTTCAAAAGTCAGTACAAGTATTATGTCATAGAAATGCAAAGAAGTGTCCTTTTTTACGAGGAACATATGTACGTTAATAATTTAAGTGGAAACAAGAGGATTATCTCATTTCTGAAAGCTCACAGTCCGGGTTAAAATGAGCACATGAGGTTAAAATGAGCACATGAGGTTAAAATGAGCACATGAGGTTAAAACTGTATCTTGTAAGATATAGTTAACATCATTTCATTCGATTGATTGCAATGTTGTTGTATTTGGATAGTTTTGGATTATTGCTGGTGGTATCTGCTACTGTTTAATGCTGCCTTCACATGCCATTAAAATTATATCACTTTTCATGGTTGGACATTCTACATGAACTGCCTCTCAACTTGTATTTACTGGAAAACTTCTATTGGTGTGGTGAAGTTATAATAATTTTCCCTACTAAACGCTTTCTATGGCTGTAACAGTCATGCATATTTATGTGTGTAAATTACAATTTAATGCATATATCTTATGGCTTATACACAGTTAAAATGGTATTTAATTAATGGAAAATTCTGAATTGTATGCAACATTTAATTCAAAATTCAAAGACAGTTTGACTTTAATAAGATTTCCCCCCAAAATAGTCAAGAATGAATCTACCATGAATCTACCATGATTTCTATTCTATCTGACTAAAAAAACAGTTGAATATAACACATTTGTAATTATGATTTCGGAAGTGGGGAATAGGAAATTTCCAATTGCACTGACACTTAGAATTAAACATTTGGAGAACTTTATGCTACCACCATGTGTTGAAGAGAAATATGGACTCTTTTGGCTTGGACCAGTAAGCAATTACCTAACAACCACATAAAAGCATCCCTTTGAACAACTAGCTAACACAAAGAACACATAACAGTGGTTTCCAGCCATATCCAGGTACTTAAACATCATGTTGAAATGTTTTGGAACAGTTGTTAACTACAGTACCCATAACATCCTTTTCAGAACTATTACTATGTAACTACTCTGTAACTACACTGTAATAACAAGGTATGTAACATTATATTTAATGAATTAACTAAATGTTTGTTCAATCAAAATACAGTAGAATAAATCCTACATGTTCTGGACTTAAAGGTACAGTATTTAGTGGTTGAAATGGGTACTACAGTCCAAACTCAAAATATATAATATTTGGTTCTTCTGACTCGATGCTCGATGGTGGCCAGATTGAGGACCTGCTACATGAAGAAGCACAATGGAAGGTGATGAGCCTTAAACTATAAGGTGATGAGTTGATTGTTTGTGTGTAACAGAGTTTTATTTTCGATTAATTCAGAGGCTTTTTTAAATTGGGTAGAATCTGCGATCTGATGCAGTTTGTTCGCTGGCTTCCATTGCTGAAATACACTGTGCTTTCCACACTGGCAACCCAGGTGTTAACATTTTGGGTAAACTGGCAGTGGGCGGAGTCACACAGACCAAAACATAAACAGACATTCCGACTCGGAACACAGATTTAAAAATAGAACTGGCTGTAGCTTTGTTTGTTTTTTTTAATCCTTAGCATGTTTCCTAAATATATGCTAACATATTAGGCTACTTTTATGATTTAGAACAATCCAAAACTTCACATACAGCTCTTTTTTTTGTCACTCTGATCAGCTCAACATCACACCATTCGTGCTTCCCATGGGACTTTCATCATGTCATACCCACCCGGACCAACACAGGGGGGTATATTTGACCCAAACATTCAGTAAATGTGCCACAGAAAAAAAAGCTCTCCACCTGCAGCATGGATTACTCATTTTACCTGAACGTAATTCAAGAAGCCTCTTGTAGATCTAGGGTCTATCCGTTTAATAGGAAGTATTATATTAGCAGGGCTGACAGGGCAGACAGTGATGGGTGCGAACGGGCTCTCAGAGTGTCCCATGATGGCGGTAAAGTGTGTCAGATACCAGGAGGAAACGGGCGAACTGTATTCATGAGAACAGGGTTGCATTACTGGGTGGAGCTGCGCCCTGCCCTTAAAAACATGTGAGAAGTGAAATCTGGTCCCATCCGCAGAATAATCATGATAAAGCGAGGGAGGGAGAGGGAGAGTAAGTGAGATAGGACTTAAAAGTGACAAAGGGAATGAAAGGGAGCGATAAATGGAAAAAGACAGAAAAGGAGAGTAACCACAAACGGTAACTAGGCCCTCCAGCCAAACTCCTCTAAGCACCACCCAGTATAGGGTCCTTGCAAACCAGCTGTTACAAATGCCAGGGAGACGGTGCGTGCATTTGCCCTAACACGAGCTACACCGCTTCCTCTGAGTCTCCAGATCGGAGACAGAGCCGTGAATCTTGAACAGCGCTCAACACAGTAAACCAACAATCACCACATTTGCAATTAGAGCAAAGTTCTTGGGTCGACAGAAGTTGAATTCTTTCAACATTTGTGGCATAGTATAGATTATAGAAAAAAAGTATAGAAAAAAATAAAAAAATAAAAAATGTCTAATGTCAGAAATCTATGCTGGTATTTGAGCTTGAAAATGTATAAGGTTCTGAAATATCATTCATGCATTCTCAGTATCGCCTCAAGGGGCACTATAGCTGACATTTGCAGAATCTTTCAGTTTTATCTTACAGGTCGAACCTCTCATGGCGGAGCAACAGTTTGAAAACAATCTTGGTACGGTAGTTACCAATCATGTTTGCTCTATCAAAAACCTAAATCCAATTAATCCAAGGCACACAAAAATGTTGTGAAAAAGTAAAAAGCCTTTATTCACATGGCTTTATCATTACAAGCAATACAAATGTGCACTGATGCATTACATCTAGTTCAGTAGCACAGACATTTTTTTTTAGAAAACCCCTTGAATACTGAAGGTTTTCCATGCTTGAAATGTGTTGGCATCTGTTCAAGAATTCGCATAAAATTCATTATTACATTTAAAAAGAGTTTGCTCAAATTGATTAAAAAATTTTTTTTTATGACTTTATTTTCTTACGTGGAATATGACAATTCTGGACTACAGTGACTTTCATTGTATGAATGAAACTAAATAACGCAAAATGAAATGCGCAAAGCAAAAAAATAAATAGAAAAAAGGAAATGAAACAAAACAAAACAAAGAACACACACAAAAAAATAAAAAAACACTAAGCAAAACACACACATACACACACACACACACACACACACAACAACAACAAAACATAAAAAAAAAATGAAACAAAGAACACAAAAGACACTAACCAAAACAAACTAAAACAATACACAAACTGCAATAAAAAACTAAATGAAATGAAAAAAATCCAACACAAAGATACATGATACAAGGAAACAAAAATAAAAAATGAAACAAAAGAAATAACACAAAAAAATTATCTTGTGTTCCATAGAAAAGAAAAAAAAACTTTTTTTTGGGGGGGAGGGATTGTTTTGGGGTGAACTGCTTAAATGTCATATGAGGTAATGTACTTTATGAAACCAGAACTTGTCAAAAGAGTCCTTTGGTTTGACCTCCTGCTTTAATAAAAATCTATGATATTTTGTCTGCCGTACGAAAATCACAAGACCGATTACTTGTAAAAGCAGCGAAGGCATCGTAATTGGAGGAATGCTACATATGTAAAGCACACATGGTGTTGAACTTTTTGTTGTTGCTGTTAATACTTTATGTTTAATACTAATCACCAGCAGATACCACTAACTTGCTTAAAAAGAAAAAGAAAATTTGCTTCTGATATTCTGATTTTAAATGATGGAGCGCTTTGAAATGAATATGCAAATATGCAAGTAAGCACAGCTTTAAAATCAAACACAGAAAGGTCCTGATTAATGTTTCCTAGCTTGAAGAGTAGAAAACTTTAAACCTGCCAAGATGTTGATATTAGCCAGGAGGACTAAAGGCGTAATTGGTCCATCTTACTGCCAAGCTGACAGGCCATGTTTTAAACCGAGGAGTGTACAGTTTCATTACATTAACAGCATCAGTCTCCGCTCTTTGAAGCTCTGCCCTGGCACTTGGTAATTTGGTAACAGGTTGGAAGTGGGCTATGGGGTAAAATGAGACTCCGTCGTCTTAGTAACAACCATCCAGGTCTTATTTTTGAATCAGGCGCGGAGCAGAAGGTGAAATATTAGCACAGAGCAAAATAAAGGCAAAAGGAAACATATTTACCAGCAAAACAATATTATGCCAAACCACTTATTTTTTATTAGACTTTTCCTTCTCAGTGCAAACACTGACATTTTAGACTGTCACACACACACACACACACAAAAGAAATGAAAACATATTCATCATGTGAGATTGCATTTAGAATAAATGTCAAAAAAGTGCGTAACTCAAATAATGCAGTTTGTTCTTATACATTGTAAAGTATCTAGAATATAGTGGTTGCTTTGAAGACTGTTATTGGAGAAAACTTATTGAATGACTGTAACATAAGATATTGTAATTTAAGACACTTCGACGTTTAGCTTTGTTTTATCGGGATAACATAAATGCTTCTCCAATATGTCCTTCAAGTATTATATATGCATGCATATATGTGACAATGTGAAATATTTTATCATTTAAAATAAAGAAAATATGTGAATATATTGTAAATTTGGTGCTGTATTGTAATTTATTTCTGTGATGCGCCGCTGAATTTGTCGAAAAGAGTTTTTGCACTGTCATATTTTGTGAAAATTTTGTGAATTCGAAAGTTTGGTACGAGTATTTTATTTGTATTTTTTTAAGAATTACATGAATACTTTTTTTTCAGCAAGGATGTATTGAATTAATCAAAGGTAACAGTAAATACATTTATAATGTTACAAAGAATTATATATCAATTAAATGCCGTTCTTTTGAACTTTCTTTGATCTTAAAAAAATCAGTTTCCACAAAACTATCCATCGGCACAAATATTTTCAACGGTGAAAATCAGAAATGTTCAATGATCAGAAAATCTATTTTAAATTTAAATTCAAAAATATATTCACATAGAAAACAGCTGTTTTAAATTGTAATAACATTTCGCAATATTACTGTATCTACGGCATTTTTAAAATGAAATAAATACGGCCTGCGTGAGCATAAGAGACAAAATCATTTCGTGGTGTATCTGCAGGTGTTTACTGTCAGTCCTTTCATTGCCCGAAGCCCAAAAGAACATCTCAAACACAGCTGTGTGATTTTTCTTTGAGCTCATGATCACTTTCTGATAGATTCACCACATCACACCGTCTTCTCTTTTGTCGTTCTGTCATCTTCAGCATAATGGAAACTACTGTATGTATTTGCCAATGTAACAAAATAACTGGTGTTTTCCTGATGGAGCAACTTTCCATGTTTCCTTCCAGCCCCTAATTGCTCCCCGTGACGTCACTTGCTCATTCTGGGGTGTTCAGATCGATTAGGCAAACCTCTGAGCGGAGCGGGGCATTGTGGGTAATTAGTGATTACTTAGCTTGGACTAGTATGTATCATGACTGGGGGTCAGGAGCGGGTCAGTGCACATGGCAAACTGAAGGAGGCTGGAGACGTGCGGCTGACGCCGGTGGAAGACAGCGGGGAGGACTGGAGCCAGAGACGGGACGACAGCGGGTCACACCACGCACCACTCAGGAAAATTAACAAGCAGCTGCGCCTCGCTGCCACAACACATTCAGACACCTTCAGTCACTGACCCAGTTCTGAACACACACACACACACCGTCCCAATCACAACGGGCCTTTCTGCTCAAACCACTTCATTAGTAAATCTGTCTGTGATTAACTTAAAAAATAATATATATATATATATATATATATATATATATATAGAGAGAGAGAGAGAGAGAGAGAGAGAGAGAGAGAGAGAGAGAAAGAGAGAGAGAGAGAGAGAGAGACTTTATTTGCAAATACAGATTACTACATTTTTATAAATATTCATAAATCATGTTTTTTTTTTATATTGTTATTGTGTTTTATTGAGTTCGTTAGCTGTATTGTTTAGTTATTACTATTTAATCAAAACAACCCAAATCCAGTTTGATTGATAATAATTTTAATACAGGGCCAAAGAAAAACATTTTGGACATTTTTTTTGAGTTATCTGGTTTTGCATATGAACTCTTCAGATATACATACATATACTGTACATAAAGATAATACATATATGAAAAAAATACATATATCATTGTAATCATGTTGACAAACAAACATTTAATATTAGTTAAAAACTTTAAAGTATTGTGATTATTTACTTCATACATATATACATATAAATCAACTGTATTCAGAAAGTATTAATGATGACATTTTTGGTCATTTATGACTATATTTAATATATTTAATGTCAGTCTACACTCCAACCTCATAATGACAAAGCAAAAACAAATATTAATTAAAAATAAACAAACATTTTTAAATTATTTTACATGTGTTTATATATATATCTATATATATCTATATATATATAGATATATATATAGATATCTATATATATATCTATATATATATATATATATATATATATATATATATATATATATATATATTACAATTTATGAATCATTTTCTTGTGTGATCTGATCATAAATCTTAATTTGTTCTTATGTAGTTACGTATTTTTTTATTGCAACCTGAGTGTCAATAACGCAACTTGATTTGAGCTTTAAAAAATGATTTAATTGTAACCTTTGATTAAATCTTATTCAATAAAAATGTAAATATATACATAAAACATTTAATTTTTACATTTCAACAAAGCTTTGACCATGCATGTTTATTTATTATGACTAACACTGTCGGTTTTGGTCAACTTTAGACAATCTTGTAGTAAGTAAACGTTAGAAATCATTTCAGCAGGTGGGTTTATCAGATCCAGCTAATCTCATTGTGAGAGAGCCGGCATGAAGAGTTTGATAGATGTCATTTGATCAATCCCATGAACCATGTCGAGGGAAATACGAGAGGAAGGACTCGAGTTTCAGCGGAGTAATTAGGTTTCCCAGTCACTAATTACCTCCACGTATTACAAGGATGATTGACTGTCATTTACGCATTTTAATCTGGATAATATTTTCAGGAATAGCAACTGTTTGTCAGAGAAATGAACATAAGTTTAAACGCACAGATGTTAGAAGAGACTTCCTATCTTGATTTTGTGGTTTACCCATAATTTCACGCAGTTTTTTTGGCTTTCAGCTTTAATGTCATTTAGTCCGCATTTGAAGAAAGTGTTAAACCTGTCTCTCCCAGC
The DNA here is from genome assembly GCF_023724105.1 of Carassius gibelio. NCBI lineage: Eukaryota > Metazoa > Chordata > Actinopteri > Cypriniformes > Cyprinidae > Carassius > Carassius gibelio. Next base: position 35,329,776 of record NC_068417.1, read on the forward strand.
TCTCTGCTACTTTTACTGCTACAAAAGGCTTTAAAACAGAACTTCAAGCGCTTAACCCTTATTATTTATTCATCCCGTCAAACACATCATCTAGTAACTGAAGAGGGGTTAATAGCAGGCTGGCTCAGGTTTGTTGTCAAAAGTGGCTTTAACTGTCCATGAACTTGTAAGAAAGAAAGCGTGCGGTTCGCTCGTCACTAACATGGGCGAAGCGCTCTCTGACAATGGTAATCAAATACGGCTGAAGTTATTTGTCCTGTCAACAGAAGGAGCTCATCCAAACCCCGGCGAGATTGGTCCACCTCGACATTAAGCTGTGGACAAATATTGCATTGTTAAAACTCTTCAACAGTCAAGCTGTATTTGCTTGAATTAATAACACTTTGATTTTCTTTTCTTTTGTCCTCACAAAAATTGAATATTTGGTTCTGAGAATCGTATCACTGAACGTATAAATAATGTTGAATCATTTCACGACATACTCTCACATACCAAAGTGATGTTCACAGGATGATTGTATTTTACTACTCAGGTGAATTACTGTGAAATAGTGGTTTATATCTATTTTAGTTTGTACCATGAGATAATTATGGCGCAATGTTACGAGGCTCTCAAATTCAAATATTTTTCACTTGAAGATATTCTAAGTCTTTTACAGCTAGAATTGATTTGGTCGAAATCCCAATTTGGTGAATTTCATTTAGCTAGTATATAACTATGGAGCCAGAAGAGTCTCATAAAGATAAATGCACACACTACATTCACATATGCACACACATGATTCATAGATGCACACACATGATTCATAAATACACACACAAGATGCACAAATGCGCACAAAATTCACAAATGCACACACAAAATTTAAAAAGCACAGAAGATTCACAAATGCATACAAAATTCAGAAATGGACACAAAAATCAGAAATACACACACAATTCAGAAATGCAAACAACATTTACAAATGCACTCAAGATTCACAAATGCACAGGACAAGATTCAGAAATGTATTTCTGATGCACACACACATATATCTTGATTCACAAACTGCTTGCAGTCTGTGAACTTCACTGCATTTGTGTGTGAATTTTGAGACTCCCCTGACTTGGCTCAACACACAAATGCTTTTTTTTAAACAGGGAATGATCAGCAACCAATCAGATATCTCCCTTGTTTTAGCCAATCACAAGAATGCACCCCATGTGGGGGGATTGTTTACTTATAAGCCAATCACATGAACGTGTTCACACAGCAATTGTATTAAATTGTATGAAAATACAGATGTTTAGATTACAATTCAGGTTTATTTTTTATTATTTTTTACTAAATATAAATTTAAAAATGTCTCAATACATATAGCCCAGTGACTGCAGAAAAAAAATTAACCATGGATTCATAAATTTGCAATAGGCAATTATTGCATTTTATTGAAATATTTTAATGAAAGTAAAAAAAAAAAAAAATGTTTAAACCTTTTTGAATATTTAAATATATCTAAATATTCTTTTGGATGCAATATAGAAGTCACTTTAATTATAATATTCAGTCCCTACATGAAGAGAGAGTCAGTGGTCCGCTGCGAGAGGAAAGTGGCTCTCTGGCTGAGAAAAGTGGGTCTCCGGCTGTCGTTCGCTTAGGAAAGTGAGTTGATCGCTGCGTGAGGAAAGTGAATCATTCGCTCAACTTCGCTGCTTGAGGAAAGTGAATCGTTCGCTGAGGAAAGTGAGTCGCTCGCTGGGTGAGGAAAGTGAGTCGTTCGCTGCGTGACTCGTGAGGAAAGTGAATCGTTCGCTGGGTGAGGAAAGTGAGTCGTTCGCTGCGTGACTCGTGAGGAAAGTGAGTCGTTCGCTGCGCAAAGTGAGTCGCCGGCTGTGTGAGGTAAGTGAGTCGTTCGCTGAGGAAAGTGAGTCGCTCGCTGGGTGAGGAAAGTGAGTCGTTCGCTGCGTGACTCGTGAGGAAAGTGAGTCGCTCGCTGGGTGAGGAAAGTGAGTCGTTCGCTGCGTGACTCGTGAGGAAAGTGAGTCGTTCGCTGCGCAAAGTGAGTCGCCGGCTGTGTGAGGTAAGTGAGTCGTTCGCTGAGGAAAGTGAGTCGTTCGCTGCGTGAGGAAAGTGAGTCGTTCGCTGATTGGCTTATAAGTAAACAATCCCCCACGTGGGGTGCATTCTTGTGATTGGCTAAAACAAGGGAGATATCTGATTGGTTGCAGATCATTCCCTGTTTAAAAAAAGGCATTTGTGTGTCGAGCCAAGTCAAGGGAGTCTCAAAATTCACACACAAATGCAGTGAAGTTCACAGACCGCAAGCAGTTTGTAAATCAAGATATATGTGTGTGTGCATCAGAAATACATTTCTGAATCTTGTCCTGTGCATTTGTGAATCTTGAGTGCATTTGTAAATGTTGTTTGCATTTCTAAATTGTGTGTGTATTTCTGAATTTTGTGTGCATTTCTGAATTTTGTATGCATTTGTGAATCTTCTGTGCTTTTTAAATTGTGTGTGTGCATTTGTGAATTTTGTGTGCATTTGTGTATCCTGTGTGTGTATTTATGAATTATGTGTGTGCATGTATGAATCCTATGTGTGCATATGTGACTGTAGTGTGTGCATTTATCTTTATTGAGACTCTTCTGGCTCCATATATAACTAGTATAAAGTTCCGGAGAATCACCGTTTTTAAATGAATAAAGCACATTATTTCAAAACATCGCTACAAAAAGATTATTACAGTAAAAATGTCTTAATTTAAATCATTTACCAATTTAATTCAAATGATACTAATAATACACTCTTCAAAATAAAGGTGCTTGAAAGGTTTTTCACAGCAATGTCATACCATTTTTGGTTCCATCATTTCACTAGCTGGTTTTGTTTTTGTGAAACCAAAGCTATTTCTCTGATGTTTTTACAGAACCACTTGTGCACTACTTACTAGTGCTGCGATTTTGTGACTTTTCAGAGCCATTACGAGAGCAGTTCTACTTATTCTTAATTTTTTTTCTCCTGTTAAAGGATGACATGTAGAACCAAAGCAAATATCTTGAGAACCTACCGTACAATGGAACATCAAATAACCATTTACTATACTCTCTTATGCCCTGTTTGCACCTGCTATTAAGAGTGTTTTTGTGGACCACGCTAAATACAGGTGTAACTGAACCATTTTGAGCTTGTCCACATTCAGAAGTAGTTGAAAACACATTCGACCGGATTGCTTTCATTGTGTAGATACTCACATGGTCAAATGAAGGTAAACAGCGCAATGTTCTCTTACCAGTCTATAATAGCACATGTAAACAGGACCTTAGAAATCAAGGTCCCAAAACTGAGTTTTTAAAGCAGTTCAATAAAATAATAATAATAAAAAAAACATTTTGGGTGTCTCAGGAAAACCTACTGGTTGTCTTCCACCTAAAGAACCTTTTGTGCAATAGAAATGTTCCATGGATGTTAAAGGTTCTTCACGGAACCATAGATGCTAACTTAAAACTTGTTATTCTTCAGCAAAGAAACTGTTCTTGGTAAGACGATTCGTGGCGTCTCTTAAGTGCTTCAAAGAGTTTAGCAAGTGTTCCCAAAACAGCCTTATTTTGTTGGACGCCCTTTTTTTTTTTTTTTACACATGTAGAGCTACTGTTTCATCTTCATCCAGTCATGATGTCTCACCATCTCATTAGCAGCATGTCTCCTTCTCAAATTAGAGGTCAACCTCTCATTTTGCTGCTGTTTGATCATTTTTCTTCTGTCTGTTGATAAGCGCGGGTTTGAGAGAGCAGACACGGGACCTATGGTGGTGGCGTGTGTCACGCGCACGATTACAGCGGCTCCTCAGACACGCTTGGCGTTCTCGGCGCACAGATTTTATTAATCTGTCCTTTGGGAGCTTTCCATGCTGCTCAATAACTGCCTTCAGATCCCACTCGACACTGAGAGCGCTTCTCTCTCACGTATCCCCTCAGCTTCTTACCAGATTAACCGCACAATCCATTAATAACAATCTTCGCCCTACCCATCCCCCCGGCTCATTCTGAGCACTTTATTTCAAGTGACATTAATTTTAACGCAGAATACATTGGGGGGTGTAATGACAGCACAGATATTAATTAATTGCATGTGTAATTGCGAAATTAAGTTTTGGAAAGTTGGTAATGATCTGTGGAATTACAAGATGTGCTCACATTATGAAGGAAAGAGGGACTTTTGACGAGCCTCCGCCGCCTCGTTTTCCGCGGCGAAGATTCGCGCGTAATCCAGAAACGGTTACCCGGTGGCCGTTGGAGGTTTTGTATCCCTTGGTAATCTTCCTGTCATGCCCATCACTCACGTCTGACCATCAGTTTGCAGGAGAAATCCTCCATTGATTTCAACTTTGCCGCTTTAATTAACTTTGGCCTCAGATAATGGGGATCTAACGCCAACTCTGGGAAAGTTGGATGAACGTTGCTAATTTCTGGTTTTGTCAGACAGTGGGCTGAATTGGCTGTAAAAGCCTAGTTTGAATTGTTTATTGTCTAGAGTTTTGGGAGCAGATTTGTGGTGGACCTGCTGCGGTTTGATAGGAGGACCGTCATTGTTGAGTTGAGGAAGAATTTATGTGGGTAGGAAGGACAGACGTGTCATTGGGTAAGTGTCGGGTTATCATACAAGGATTCGTGTATTTCATTGTTTTGGAACGATTTCTATGTCATAGGAAATGCAGTTTCGGAAACGATTCGAAATTGAGAGTTATATATGCAGAATCAATCCGATTTGAGTGAAATACATTGTGTATGTGAAAATGACGTAAGTCTTATTGAACTGTAATTACAACCAAAGCAAGTCTTTTTTTTCTTTTCTTTTCTTCGCATTAGCTCATTAACAATTATCAAACTTCTGTATGGAACAATTTTACAACTTCTCGATTAACAAAGTTTAAGTTGTGTTGATTTCTAAACTTGGACTGGAAAAAAAAAAAATTGCTGTGATTAATATGGGCTGTTTGACTGTTATTGGATTATTAAATTAAAATAATCCCTTACGAAAAATAACCATGGTTTTATTATAGTAAAACTGTAGTAACTCATGTTTTTTTGGCGTGTTGACTACCATTTGTATAACCACAGATTTACTACAAATACCATGGTTAAACTATGGTTAATATAGCAAAACCATGGTTAATTTGTAGTTACCATGGTTTAACTATAGTAACCATGTTTTTTTTGGTTTTATTTGTAGTAAAACCCTGGTTAATTTTTGTAAGGGATGAATACAGTTTATTTAAAAGTAAAAGTTATAAGTTTGAGCATGCTTTGTAATTGTTAAAAAAATCATAGACAAAAACAGTAATCGGAAAACTTGCTTTAGGCATAAATGATGGACTTTAAAGATAATCCATTTCATAGAGGAGCTGATATCAATATCCACAATGCTGATCTTGATAGCAATTGAAAGCCATTAAACAAATGTTTAAAATGTACTTCCTTTTTTGCAAAATCTACATTAATTTAGGGATTCATTGTATAGATATATGTATGATTACAAGATTTAATGTTAGGGAGAATAATGATTAATCTAAGAAAACGAATAATTATTTTATACATATTCCAGAAATAGAGGACATTTTCTACCCTACCCATACATTCTTTCTAAATTAGATTCTCAAAAATCCACAAAGTGGTTGTTGGGTACAATGCAGTTGTCTTAAAATGCAAATAAATTTAAAATGCAGTTTCAAATTAGTTAAAATATATTAGTTAAAAAGCAAGCAGTTGCCCTAAAATTAGCCTAAAAGGCCATAGAAATGATTTCATTTATTCATGTGTAATGCATGATAGCAATTTTGCATTTTTGTTGTATCCCACATGTTCTCTATTCCATTTTCTGAACCAGTTTGCCTGAGTAACATATATATATATATATATATATATATATATATATATATACAGTATATATTAATTTCAGAATTTAAAAATTTATTTAGCTGTTTCTGAATGCAGCAGCTCTAGACTTCTACGCCTCATTGTAACAGCTCACGTGGTGCATCTGTGTGAGTTAAAGTCAAGGTATAGTTCCTCCTTTATCTCTACAACTGCATTAGCTCGGACGTGCTCCGCTGCTCCAGCCCTCAGGCAGTGAAAGGGTTAAGTGCGATGCTCCTGATAGTTTGTATGTTTCTCATGCAGTTCTGTTTACCCAGAGAGAAAGGCTTTTATTCAGGGGGGAGGCTCATCTGTTTGTTTCCCAGGAGTGTCCTCCTCTACAGGTACAAATGACTTGTTGTTCCCGCATCCCGTCTGCTTCCTTGGCGACGGATAGACGAGAAGTGCCGTGTGAGCGAGTGAGACTCGAATGTGATCTGGGTCACTCCTGTGGCGGGCCGTGGGGACACGGACACACCTACACACACACATAGAGAGGCACTCTCTCAGGTGCATACTCACACACTGGCCATGCCAACCTGGTTCCCAGCGTCCCGTTCTGACGGGAGAGCAGGTGAGCACATCCCTGTGGACCCACCACAGCTGCTCTTCACGTGTTGACGTTTATGCAGAGTCAGTCCAGCGAGAACGGCCCTTTACACTGGACGACAGAGGATATACTGTACTTACAGTTAGGTGAAAACCGAGAGCATGCGTCAGCTACTGTGCTATTGTGTGTGTGGCTCCTCAGCGCTACAGGAAATCTAGAACACTCCTAGTACAATCAATGGTAAAACTGCACCATGAGCAGTGCAAAACTGAATAAAGTCACAAAAAGTTCCATTGTAACAAAACTAAAACACTCCCATTAGGATCAATAGTATAACTGCACTGTAAGCAATGTAAAACGAACAAAAAACATGTTACAATTTTGTACCACTGGAACAAAATTGTAACACTCCTAGTACAATCAATGGTAAAACTGCACCATGAGCAATGCAGAACTTAAAAAAGTAACAAAATGTATCATTGTATAAAATTGTAACACTCCCATTAAAACAACATAGTAACATTTTAAGTGCGCAACTGATGCAAAACTATCAAAATTACCAAAAAATACCACTGTGACAAAATTGTATCACTTCAGTTAGAATCAATGGCGTAACTGCTCTGAGTGATGCAAAACGAACAAAGATTTACCAAAAAAAAAGAATAAAAACATTATAACAAAACATTAACAATTAGAATAAATGGAATAACTTCACAGTGAGTGGCACGAAACTAACAAAAAGTAAAACTTTAATAAAAATAAAACACTCAAACGGCATAACTGCACTGTGAGCAAAGCAAAACTAACAAAAACGTACCAAAAGTACCACCTAAACAAAACTGTAACACTCCAGTTAGAAACACCAGCATGACTCCACTGTGAGCGATACAAAGTTATCAAAAAAAGTACCAGATAAGTACCATTGTAACAAAACTGTAACACTCCCATTAGAGTAAACAGCATAGCTGCACTGTGAACAGTCAGTGCAAAACTAACAGAAAAGAACCAACAAGTAACATTGTTACAAATCTATAACACTCCAATTAGATTCAACATGATACCAAATTTCTGATACCTACATTTAACAACAAAAAAAAGTATGAAAAGTACCATTGTAACATAACTAGGACACTCCCATTACAATCAACTGTATAAGAGTGTAGTACAATTTATGGTACTGTTGATTCTAATGGGTGTGTTCTTTAATTTGTTGGTACTGTAGTTTCAGGAAACACTAAATCATTTAACCATGTTGGTATCGATTGAACTTATGACTATAGTTGGCTAACGATACTTTTGGTAAATGTACCCCAGGCCAAGCTTGGTACTACAAGCCACAATCATTTTCTTCAGCCCTCCTCTTCCCCAGCACCACCTGTCTATATGTGCTAAAGATAAATCCTTCCAACACACCATTCTTATCAAGAAAATGCTGCTAAATCTTTTCTGGAGTTCTGATTTAAATATGGTAAAATCCAGTACAATTATAAGTGTGTACAGATCTTAAATAGTTTTGCTTCAGGGCCCATATATTTACAATGGACTCCAAGTGGTGAGTCAATACTGTTTACTGTTAAAAAAATCTAGCTAGCTACCTAGCAGATACATTCCACTATTTTTTTTTTCCTGCATTTCCCTGGATAACTTGATAACCCTCCATCTTGTTGACTCAGATATACGTAAATGCATACGTTGCATGAATACCCACCTCTAGTAGAATTATTATTATTTTTTTTTTTTTCACCATTCTATATGTATGCTTGGGCTGTTACTTAAAATGTCTAAATTTACAGAAAACAAATCAATACCAAACACCTTAAGGTAGCAACAAGTATGATCCAGTTAAATCCCAAAATAACTCGCATATAGCACACACTTGAGTTGTGGGGGTTTTGTAAAGTAAACAGGATCTGTTGTGACGCCGGTGGGGGAGATATGGAGCTGACTGTTGTGTATAAGAGTAGACGTGCATCCACTTGACAAAGTAGATCACAGTAAAAAAGGGCGGCAAGGATTCCTTCTTGGGAAATTAGCAAATGTACGTCTAAAAGTGTATCAATTGTTTATAAGTATTATGAGTTTTCTGTTTTTATTTTGTTCCATGCCCTCTTACAAAATACAGTAACATGCTGGTACCATGATACAACGGTCTCTGGTGCCAATAAATCACTACACAAAACACATTGTTTTGGAGCTGCCAGTTAACCTGTTTTAAATATAGCTCCCATTTCTTTTACCTTGTATAATTGTGTTCATGGTTTTTAAAGGGATGTCAGTTAACCTATTTGACTAACTCTGTAAAATTTGACTAGCTCCTACCAAGTGACAATAAATTGGCCATGCATTCTTTGTCACAATCAAAAAATATGGAGAGTGTTTTCTGCTCTCTTTTAAAAACTGAAAAGCTTAATCACTGTGTTGTCCCAATGATTGAATTAGTTTAATTTTATCATTTGCATTCAGGATGTCTCTATCATAACTGACCTGCAATCCCATTATGTGCTGTCTTACCATCTTACTATCTGATTCCACTATATCATGCATGGTACCAGCATGGTACCTTTTTATTTTTCATAAGGGTGCATGGCAAAACTAGAATACACACTGTAAACAATGTAACTTTGCTGATTACGATGGTAGGGTTTAAGTGTTGTTTCATATATATATATATATATATATATATATATATATATATATATATATATATATATATATATATATATATTAGGGCCGGGACTTTAACGCGTTAATTGAGATTAATTAATTACACAAAAAATAACGCGTTAACTAAGATTAATTAATTACAGAAAAAAAATCCCGTATTTTTAATAACTTATTTTTGCACCGCGGAACGTTTCTCACTGGATGCGTTTCGGCGGACCGATTATACTGGAGCACCAACTAGCGTTCGCGCTTCGCACATCACCGCAGCAGCACATTGAGCCTCAAGTATCACCTCAACGCAAAACATATAGCAGCTAGCGTGGACTTTACACTTTAAGTTGAACTATGTATTATTTTGTTGGTGCAACAGTTTATGTTGAACTCCTTATTGTTTTGGCCAAGGTTGTTGAGAGTTGGACTTAGTATGTTACGGCCTCTGAAGCAACAGAGAGATGTTTTCTAATAGTCAGTGTTTCCAATGTTCTGAATGTAATTGACAGTATTGTGTTTTACTTAAAAAAAAAACACTTTACAGAAGGTTCCAGCACCTATAAGCTTCCTGAATTTCTGAAATGTACTATTTCTAAATTGTTTCTAAATATGCTATTGCTACACTTCATGGCAAAAATTAGTCTGCTAGACTTGGTTGAACAAAAATAAACAATATTTTTTTGCTTAAGCTTATGTATTTAGTCATTATTCAATGGTATACTATAAATCCATGTAAAAAAAATTACTTCTCACTGTTCTCAGGTCAAATATTTATATGCGATTAAAATGCGATTAATTTCGATTAATTAATTACAAAGCCTCTAATTAATTAGATAAATTTTTTTAATCGAGTCCCGGCCCTAATATATATATATATATATATATATATATATATATAGAAAATATAGATAAAATGGTGATTGGGGATCTAAAAATCATTCCGCTCAACACAAAGTTACAGTAAATGTCCAGAACAGTTGTGAGAGACCTCTGCTCGATCTAAAGAATCTGATAAAGGGACGGACTATTGCATTTTATACACAGTTTACACCTTTTTTCTTGATCTTTGAGCTATGTAGAGATCGAGTTTCCAGCGAAAGAAAGGCCAGAGGACAGAGGAGAGGAAAAAAGCAGGGCTCTCTCAAAGCTGGTCGGGACTGAAAAGTGAGACCGGTGCTGACAGCTAAATGCGCTAATTTTCTTTTGGGAGCAGGGTTTGTCTTTCCAGTGCGGTGGGCAATCAGCAGATACCGTAGAGGCCTTGTACCCTGTCCAGTGTGGCGATGTCAAAGGAGCAGATGAGAGCAACTGGAATCAAGTACAAGTTTAGCTTTACCTTATATATTGTTTACAGGAAAAGCTGACTTTTTGCTACGTGAAAGCTGGAGCTGTAAGGCAGTCATATTGCATGGCCATATAAGTTATTTTGAGAGTTTTGAGAGTTTTTTGCTACTATGACACCAGTAATTTGACGTAATTATTGTCTATTTCCAATATGAAGGTTAATACGTGTGTGTTTTTTTACTTATAGGCTGAGGGAATACAATGGCTGTGCAATAATCAGCCAGCAGTTTTTTTCCTTCTCTCTTGTGTTAAAGCTGCATTAGAGTAGTGATTACCTATAATATAGGCTCTTATCTCCTCTGGGTACTGCTTCATTACACCCACTGTATTCCTTACAGTGCTATGAAACCTGAATCAAAGGCCCATTTTAAATGTTAAGAGCTAGTTTGGATTCATTTGAACTTACGGACACTGGCACACAAAGCAGCATTCACTACAGTTAGCCTCAGTATGGCCAGTCATCAACTTGGTAGAATTATAAAAATATATATGACGAGTGTATACACAAATAATAAGGAGAAGAAAAAAAAAGAAAGAAAGAAAATTTGATGCTATGCTAACACTTTAGTTAAGGGACCAATTCTCAGTATTAACTAGTTGCTTATTAACATGCATATTACTAGCATATTGGCTGTTTATTATTACTTATAAAGTAAAAATGGCTTTTTCAGCACAACCATGTTTTAGATAACGTAATCCAAGCCCAGGCATAAATTTAACAACTTTATAACTATTAATAAACTGGAAATTAGGAGTTTATTGAGGCTAAAGTCGTAGTTAATAGTTAATACTAATAATAATACTAACTAAATTTATATATATATATATATATATATATATATATATATAGTACATACATCATTATACAAATAGTCAATGTAGTAAAAAAAAGTCATATTTTGCTGATTTCTGACAAGAAATCAGGTCAGATATAAATCAAATAAATAAATAAAAAATAAAAATTGACAAATGCATACATATATATATATATATATATATATATATATATATATGTTAATGATTATTTTTGATGACTATATACAGTAGTCAACATTTGAAGTGGATCAAATAAATTCATCAAAGTTGTCCTAAGACAAGAATGCATTTTGGTTTTAGGACAATTCTGATGAAAGGTTTTGATTCAATTTACTATATATATATATAAATATATATATATATATATATATATATATATATATATATATATATATATATATATATACTTGAACCACATCTCCCACATAATCATAACAGCTCAACATGTCAGATCTTTGCGGTAATTGCTCCACATATGTGTACTTGAGCCTACTTCAGCACGTAAAACTCATAAAAAGAGTTACAGACTAATAATTCACTCACTTTGCAAATCTACTAAGTGTGTAGGGGGTAGGTATGTTCCCTCAGTAGTGTATAAAGAGTCACTAGGGGGCAGTGCCACTGCATAGCCCTAAGTAGAGTGGAAAAAACAAAAAATCAATGTTTAGTTTTTTATATTGATCATTATTTTACAACCTACTCAAGGTACATTGTGTACAAAAGCATTAAATGATACAAATAAAATGTTTAAATTTGGGGTTTCTTTTTTACACTTACACTGTAGGTTTCCTGAAAAGTGAAATGCCAGAGCTAAAGACTGAATGACCATAAACATGAAAGAATACAATATTTATAATAATTTACATCTTAATTATTTGTAGGCTTGTTTTGACCTAAACCGAATTGAAAAGCGAATATATATATCTGGCGTTTCAGACTAAGATGTGTTGGTTCCAAAAAGCATGTCGTTGAAAGGTTTCCAAAACTTTCTTGTGACATCATTCTAGTCACAGATGTTTTCTTCACTTTGAGGAAAGGACAAAACAGGGCAGTAAACCCGGGCCAGCTTGTGGTGAGGCCGTTACCCACAATTCACAGAGGCACCGGATGGTTCCCACTAGGTTCTGGTCGGCTTGGAAACGCCAACTTATTAATCTTGTGATGGAAGGCCAGCTGCAGCCGTGGCAGTTACCGTATTTCACCATCGACCTGCTCCTGGGAGTGGCTCGTTGGCGTTTAACTGGATTTCTTTGGCTTGTTCGCATCGTACGTTCGCTTGAAGCGAAATATTGTGGAAATACGTCATTTGATAAAACCACACCAGGCCCCAACAAACTCAAGTGTGGTGTGTCATCCTTTCTTCAGCGTCCCCCCTTCCTTTCCCTCTCTTTAAAACCATGCTGATTAGGTTTACTAATTCACAGAGACTGCTTAGTTTCCAACTTTAATGATATTCCCGCGGCATATCACCCGCGGTTGCCTGGAGACCGGATTTGAGCTCGGCCCCTCATTCGATTCCCACACATCAGAGCCCTGAAAAGCAATTTTTTTCTCCTGGAGCTTTTGATGCAGGCTCCTCTGAAACCCTTCCCCCTGCTGTGTCAGTATGGGTGGGCAGAACGCGGGCAGAATGGGCCGGGAGGTGAAGGGGAGGCCTGTGGGTTGCTGGTCACACATCAAGGCCTGAAAACAAAGGCCCCGGGAACCTTCCTTACAAACACAAATTCGGCGCTCTGAAAGTAAATGTGCAAGCCTCTATTTCTTAAGGGTGCAGACATCGATGCAGGAAAAGGCCCTGCTGCAAACGCTGCTTTAGCGGCAACAGGTCGTTCAGCGAGACGGAATTTAACCGTCTGTCGCGAACTTTGTAAGTCGGAGCCTTGATGTAAGTTTATGGGGTTACTGAAGCAAAGTGTTCGCATCCAATGAAATTGGGTCACTTTGAGGTTTTAACAGTGGCAGAATGTGAAATGTGTTTACAATTTGTGATTTGAAAGCTGAGCTTCAACAAGAAGTTACAATTTTAACGTCTGCAATTTGCTTTTGCTTCCAGTTTAAAGAATTTTGTGTGATATGGCCTTAATATGTGCACTTACATGTACTTATAATACCTAAGAAAGTACTGTAATATAATGTTACTAGATGGTAAGTTAGGTTTAGGGGTAGTTTCAGTTATTACCTAGTAATTACCCATTTATACATATGGAACAGGACTGTAAAATAAATTGGTGTGAGGTATTAACAACAGCAATATGTTAAAATGTTACATTTTTTAATGTTTTTTTTGGTTCAAACATCCAAGTTTTGGAAATTTTCTAAAATGTGGCCTTGGCGGAGATTCAGTTATGGTTTCATTGAAGCAAAGTTTTCACTTCACTAATTTTTCACAAAAAGGGAAATGCGCAGAAATTAACACTTGATCGGATATTCCTGCAACAGCGAAAAAAAGTGCTCCTCTGCGGACCGCTTCCTCTTACTCCATCCTATTTTGTCCTTGTGCATGAATGGAGTGTATATTGTTGAGGATGTCCCTGCCACTCATACGAGAGCGTGGAAGTTTCATGTTGCGCGCCGAAAGAAAGGCTGCATTTGTGCACCTCTTATCGAGTCCCTCTCGTCATGTAGGCCACAAAAGTGATAAGAGGAGCCCCACCACAACAAGGAGGAGACTGTTTCTGCATGTTTCCACCACAAAATAAAGTCCTCCTTCCTGGAGCATTCATGTTTGCCATTTTACTGCTTTTGTGTGACATGATCGCTTACATGAACACACAGAGATAACTGGCGGCACTTGCAGGAGGTGCTGGGCCCCGCCGTGATAACCAAGAATGCAACTCTGGAGGTTTTTGTTGCAGGATTGTTCCCTTGTTCTTTTAGAACTTCTCAAACAGAAATGTTTGGGATTTTACGCGAGTTTTAAAAAATGCATTGGTCGAAAGAGTGAATGAAGTGAGGAATGGTTCTTGTGAGCACTTCAAATCCTCATTGCTTGTAGTCTTGATGCTACATATCCTTCAGCAATTGAACTCCAAATACTGGAGGACCCAAACCCCTCCCGGGACTGGCTAAGAACCACCTCTAGATGCCTATAGGCTGATGTCAGACTCTCAAATGAGGTCATAGATTAGCCTGGTTGCCAAGCACTGGCCACTCCAACAGCTTTTCACTCCAGTGCTCTGAAACGCTCTGAAAAGTACCATTGGAAATTAATTAAACCCTGTTTTTACTAATAAGACTTTCTTTGGACAAAATTTCCAAGGACAGTTTCCACTCTAAAATGACAATTTTTTATTTATTTATTGGTTTTAATTTGGTTTTATTTATTATAAAACTTTTTGGCAAATAATAAAAATGCATTTTAATTTTTTTTATCCAAAATATGCCAGTTTCATGGAATTTGTTCATCAATGCATTCAACAAGTGTATTGTGAAGCCGCATAAAATTTATATTTTCTATGTTAACGTAATTTACATTTAAAATGAAAGATTACTAGACTAACAAAGAAGACACTGTAGAATCTAAAATCCGATTGGAAATTCACCTTAAAATATAATGTAAGTAGAAAACATAATATTTTGTGCATTTGCTTAGTAATTGACTGAAGATTGTATCCAAAGTTATCTGCATTGCTTTCAAGGTTCACTTTAACATTTAATCAGTTCTTGCTTTCTCTGGGAATCGAAACCATGACCTATTGCCATGCTTTACTGTTTGAGCTGCTTTGGTTTTCTAGTAATTAAAAACATTATGAAATGTATTTTCCCCCACTCAATAGTCCCTTCAAAATATATATGCGTAAAAGTAAAATTGCACCAAAGTTTTAAACTAAATAAGATTTTTTTTTCACAATAAAAAGACATTATTTAGTTAGACCACAGCAAGCAAATCTATTGTGTTATAGTCTCTATAAAGTACATAGAAAACATCAAGAACATCTATTTCTACCCGCGTGAACAAAATTGGATAAAGTTAGATTAGTAATTTCACCATAAAATAGTGAATTTTCCATAAATTACATTTATGCATTTGACAAATTATTTCAGCCGAAGTGATGTGCATTGCATTCAAGGTTCACATTTACATTTGATCAGTTCTTGCTTCCGCTGGTAATCGAACCCATGATCTATTGCCATGCTTTACTGTTTGAGCTACAAAAAGTGTATTTACTTTGTTCTATAGTATTTTAAAACATTCTGAAATGTTTATTTTTCATTGAACAGTCTTGCAGTAACTGATTGTAAATTCAATCTGAAATTGAATCTCATTTTAAAAATATAATAAAATAAAATAAATACTTAATAAAGTAAATAAGTCTTGTGAATTGCTAGAATTTGCTTATGCAATAGGATTTTATCCGAAGTGATTTGCATTGCATTTAAGGTTCACATTTACATTTTAAAAGTGGGAATCAACTCCATAACCTAAAGCCCATGCTCTGCCGCTTAAGATTTAAGCTCTACTGTTTAATAAGATTTGCTTAATTAAAGAAACACTGGTAACTATCCACTATTAGCTAGTTGCTTATTAGCATGCATATTACTAGAACATTGTCTGTTTATTAGTACTTGTAAAGCACATTTTAATGCCTTAATCTGCATTACCATATTGTATGTCCATTAACCCTACTCCATACCTGAATTTAAATACTACGACAACTACCCTACTTACTATCAATAAGCAGGAAAAACTCTTGTTAATAGGGAATCCCTAATCTGAAGTGTTGCTAATTCATCCTAGGCTTTGGAAACAACACATTTATACCAAACGATAGAAAACAGTCTGCAGCCTGTTGGCCGTTGAGAAGTTTAGTGATGCTATCTGGTCAGTGGGACACAGTCACATTGAAAGTGCAGCATGGGCTCTCTGCCATTGTTTCCCTTGCACCGAACATATTGCCAGGCCCAATTGTTCTCTTTATCTTTGTGTTGTGCTGAAAATAGACAGACACACTTGTGTGGGTTTTGTGGCGCATGCACTGTGATTTTCAATAGCCATGTTTTCTTTTACTCTTTCTCTTGGTGCGAGTAGCGGAGTGAAAGCCCAAGTCTTGTGCTCTCACATGAAGATGTGGATTAGAAGAGATTGATTGATCGGTCAGATGGATTGTTTCCTCTCCATCACTCTTTTATCAGTGGATAATGGATTGTGTAGATGTAATGTGATGCCCTTTGGCTTCATGAACCAACCAACATGTTTCTTCCCGAGTCTATAAACCCATTAGGGGTTTTTGAGTTACACTGTGAAGACATCTGTGTAATCTAGAGCTGTCGAAGAAAGCGTGTTAAAGCATGCTAGGCTAATTATGTTTAACAACATCACTTATTTCATCACTGAATGCGGTTCTTTTGATTTCTAAAAATGTTCGGAAACTGTTTGAAACCAATCCCAAATATTGCGCAACTTAAAACAGAATTCAGGAACCGAGGTTGTTTAATAAGAAACAATTTTGCGATTAATCATGTTTAAATGTTTTTGACAGCCCTACTTAGATCAAGATTTCAGTTAGACGAAATGATTGTTCCCAGTTGCATAATAGAAAGCCGAACAAGCTTGAAACTTTTCAAATATTTAGCCTTTTTGAGATCTATCAGCATCTCTTGCCTCTCTTGTTCTCGCCTCTCTGGACTTTTCCCAAGTTTGATTAATCAAGATAATTAATTTCTGCAGCAAATTACAGCATTCACTCCCAGCCTTTACTCTGAGTGAGCGCTGTTTTGACAGTCATACACATTGCTTGTCTTCAAGCATGATTCGCCGCTGTTTAATGACAAAGATATCATGTGGCGCATCTTCAAACATGACACTGACATGTGGTATTTAGTCAGTCATTTTGTAACAAGTAAAATTGCACTTTTATGACATTCGAGTGTTTCGTATGATGTAAACGTAGGCCAGCGCTCATTAATAATGCATTTAGTCCCCAAAAAAAGAGAAGAAAAAGACAATTTTAGTGAGCTTTTGAAAGTCAAAAGCAACAAAAGAGACAAAGAACCATTGTGTATTTACAAAATTAAACAGCCCTGTCATTGTGGCGGAGTGAGTCATTTTTGAAGGCAGAAAAGTCGTATAAAGCGGCAATTTCATTCTAATTTCATTCCAATCTGTTTCTGAAACAATTGAAGTAGGCATTTGATGTGTTTATCTCAATGTGTAATTGGGTATTGTTCATCTCTGAAAAGTTTCCATCAGCGGGGAAGGAGATGGTGAGGAGAGGGCCGCGAGGGGGTTTAACGTAGGAGGGAAATGTGCTTTAACACTTCTTAATGCATTAGAACAACTACATCTTATAATTGACAGTCAAAGCTGTTTCCAATTAATTTGAAATTATTCTGGGTAGGCTTAAGGTAAGATACATTTTTTTTTTATTATGAAAAGAAAGTACTCAATATACACACAAATGTGTACAGTGGTTCCAAAACAAAACGTTTTTGGACACTTAATTTAACTTAAAATGAGAGAATGTCATTGCAATATATATATATATATATATATATATATATATATATATATATATATATATATATATACATATATATATATATATATATATATATAAAACATTGATATCTGAACAAAGTATCTAATGAGAGATTTTTATGAATATCAACAGATAATGTTACTATAGTATATACACAAGCCTCTTACAACTGATATTACTTACACCACGTCTAAATGCAATAAATTGCAATATATCCCATTTCTTAAAACCAATTTTTTTCATAATTAACTAAATGTTTCTGAATAGTCAGAATTGATGTGGCAGTGATTTGTAATAGATGTATCAAAGTGTTAGCTCAACCACAAATGAAAAGTCATGCAAGCTTTATCTCAAGCACTCAAGTGCATTGAGTGCCCAGAAACGCACTATATAAATGTAAAGAATTATTAATATTATTATTATAATTATTATCATCATTGCAGTCAGTGGGTGTTTCTATTCAACTGTCCACAAGTCATCAAATAAAGTGCGCGTTCGGAAGGATGAAATAGGACAAATGCGCGGCGTGTTTACCTCTGAGATTTGCTAGTCTTGAAAGTTTGTTTACAGGAGCAAATGTAGCAAAGTTTCCTTACATTGCCAAAGGAAAACCATTCTCCTATTGGCTTATATTGAAATCCTCTTCATAAATTTTCTTTACAAATCCTCGGTTTGTATTTCAGATTTTTGACTGATGTTTTCACTCTCTGCATTCGTCACTAATCACGTAACGCTGATGACCTACGTCATCCATCGGAACGGCTTCCACGTGTGACAGATAACGGAAGTGAGAGAAAAGTGTTAATTACGTTTGAAATATGGATAATTTTCTTACAAAAACACATGGAATTGATATAGGAGGCCTTTATTCATCCCCTAGAGCCGTGTGAGGCACATTTTATTACGGATGTGCACACTTTATTTAACATGTTTTGGACTGCTCAACAGAAACACCAACCAACTGCTTGTAATAGCCAGGACAATTTTTAACATAACTCCGACTGGATTTGTCTGAAGTCATACAGTGTACATATAAGATGCCTCGAGATGAGTAAAACGGGCGAATTTTCATTTTTGGGTGAACTAACCCTTTAATGACACTTTAAACAGATGATAGCAAACGTAAAATATGTCAGCCATCAGGATATTTTTTATTTGCTGTCTCTTCTGACCATAAAGCTGCTCCACTGAACCTGACGGATCAGTAAACAGAACGGGAACGCCACTGTTTGCTTTGCAGGTGTTTAATTGTCAACAAAAGTCTCCTAGCAACTGAATAGTGGAAGAGAACTGATGCTGCGCAATGCTAGCATTTGTTCCACAGGTGTACCATTATCAACAGCGAGGATCGTTTACCGCGATTGACAAAACTGCCTCTGCCAATGACGGCTAAAGAGTAATATTGTCATTTATTGTCAAACTTTGGCTCATGCATGCAGCTTATTTGTGAATGTGTGACTGTGTACATCGCCCCGAGTCTCACACGTTCTTTAGATTGAAAAAAAACAAAACAGTATGTGTTAGTTAGCTTGTTTATATGTTTACATTTTATTTGAAATTGTATATTACGCAAATGTATTTATTTTGAGGGCTAGAGTTTATGGGTAGGGTTAGGAGGCCGGACATCTTGAATCTCTACATCAACTATCCTGTGTAATAAGTTTGGGAGATGATATAAACCACGTCACTATGGAAACTAAGTGAAGAGCCTTGAGAACTGCAAATGCATTAATATACTCAGAGGAGTCGCCTTGCTGTGTATCCTTGAGCGCTCCAGACTGATGCGATTGATTAACATTTCACATGAGCTCTTCTGGGATGGCATCAAACGTTTGTGTTGATGTGTGTTTTAGTGAGGGATCAAAGTGGCACTGAACGAGCACACTGTCCCACACAGATGTGTGGAGAGCACACACACACACACACACACACACCCATGACAGCATCTTAAGCAAATGCAGCTTTGTGTACATTTCTCAGAGTATCTCTGGCCGGACTGTGGAACGTCCCGTGGGGCTGGGGTCTCACCGAGCTGGATTAGGGGGTTACATCCCTGGTGGCACATAGACAAATGGATGATTAACTCCTCCAAATCAGCTTGTGTTGTGAAGACACCATTCAAAATAACTCAAGTGACTTAGTTCCTCTCACTTCTGCCAGTCAAAATCACCTGCAAACAGACGGATCTCATTTGATGTTACTTGCTTTTGTATTTTATTATTAAAAATTAATTAGAATTTTAACTTAATTAAAAATACATTGTTAAAAAAATAAAACGAGCACCCTAACATTTTTAAAGATATGTAATGTTTCAATAATAAATGGCAAAAATCTTATGATGAAAATAAAAGAAAAGCCTAATATAAATACCAAAAATATAATTACACTATTTAAACGGCATAATATTTTATTTCTCAATAACTGTAGTTTGTTTGAGCTGCCTTTAATATACAAGTCCACGAATTATTGTATGTTTTCTAAAATACAGTAAAAAAAGTAACAATTTATAAATTATTTCTAAAAGATATGAACCAAAAGACAAAGCAAACAAAACACAAGACAAAGCAAACACAACCAAGCAAAACACAACAAAAACTTAAACCAAAAAAAGCAAAACAATCCAGAAAAACTGTAAAAGAAACCACAAAAAAAAAAACAACGCAAAGCATGGAAACAAAAATACAAAACTAAACAAAGCAAAAAACGAACAAGCAGAACAAACCACAAAACTAAAAAGGGAAAAACCAGCAAACAAATGAAACAAACAAACATAAAACCAAAAACAAACCACAAAACAAACTAAAAAGCAGAAAAAATACACAAAACCATGCAAAACAAACCACAAAACAAGCATAAAACAACAAACATACTTAGGCCCTATATATGTTGTTATTGGTGGTTTACAGGGACTCTCCATTAGGCGTAATGGTTTTTATACCGTACAAACTGTATTTTCTATCACCCTAAACCTACCCCTCACAGAAAACTACTGCCAATTTTTGCATTTCATAAATCACCATTTTGTAGGTTTTTAAGCTTTTTGTTTTACAGGAAGTGTCATCATAAACAATGTTTACGTTGTAGTACCCATGCCAATATACACATTCGTGTCCTCATAAACCATATATACCAGTACACACACACACACATACACACAGATCCTAAATGAGGCTTTATCTCTTTTGTTTTTCTTTTAATTTGACGTTGACATGTGACGTGTTTTAACAAGATTCATTAATTTAGACATATAAGTGTTGTCTTAGAGAAATGAAGTTTTAATCTTTCTAAACTTTTAAAAGCCAGTTAGATGAGCTATTAGTTAAGGATTAATAAAGGATAATAAATAAATTTGACATGCCTGCTGTTGAAATGGTTTCAGATTAATGATCTATGAGGCAGGATAAGAGCTCAATCCACAGGTGTGCTCCTCATTATGAAACGCTGAAGAAGAAAAGAATTAATTTAAGCCGAACACTGAATTTAACAATATATCATGAGTTGCCACTGAAACGGAGGTTATTTTTGATTAGCACTTATCAATATCATTAAGAGGCCAATCAAATTAGAGGAGCGGCAGTATTAGCGCTCATACAAGACTGTGGTCTCCATGACAAACCAGCAGTATCCTTTCTCTCCAAACGCTGGATTTCAAAAGAAGGGCAATTATTTGCTCAGTATGTGCTGCTAATCCTGCTTTATCTGCATGGACACCACCTGAAACACTTTGATCAGAGATAGCAGCGTTCAGGCGCTGTTTATCCACAGATGGAGGGGGAAAAAGAGAAATACTTGCATTTAACTCCACCCATGCCATGAAAGTGAGACGATCCTTTTTAAGGTTGTTGATAAAGCCCTGTTGTAATGAAATACATCTCTCCTCACTTGCTCTCTCTTTTACTGTGATGTGTTTCACAGTAGTCTTCTCTACCGCGGGTCACTTGGATTTTCGTTTGATTTCATTTAGGGGGGTTGATGGCATTACTCAGCGTTAGCGAGAGAGACTGCTAGCGTTTCTGCCTGCAGGCTAGTTGACATTTACCTGAGTGAGTCAGAGGTGATTCACTCGCCCCGCAGGTGTGACACACGCTGGAAACAGGCCACACGGTATCACTAAAATGACAGACTCACTTAGCCACAGATACTAATGAAGTGTTGAGAAATGCATATGCACTAATAATGAGTGGAGCTTGTGCTCATAGTTAGGGTTACACAAACATGTAGCCCTAAGTGTCAGTTTTGGTGTGTAACTCATGCCATCCCATACAAAATAAAACAAACAAAAAATAATAACAAAGTACAAAACAAAAAACACACACACACAACAATACAAACATAAAACAAGCATAAACAAAACAGAATAAAAACACCAAACAAATAACTACAACACAGACAAATTTATAAAAACACAAAAACAAAACAAATAAACAAAAAATAAAAACAAAATAAAACCCAAAACAAACAAACAATGCCAAACAAACCAAACAAAACACACAAACCAAAAATAAAAACAATAATAATAAAAACAAGAAAAAACACCACAAAACAAAATAAAAACACCAAACACACACACAACAAAAATCAAAGCAAAACAAAATAACAAAGACTAGACAAACTACAAACAAAAGAAAATAAAAATACAAAAAACAAATAAACAAACAAAAACCAACACAAAACAAAATAACACAAGTTTATTGGTGTGTGCTACACGTGACATAATTATTTATGAGTTTTCTTTTTTCTTAGTGATTGGATTTATGAGTTTCACTTTGGGGAGGTAACAAACAAAACAATAAACAACAACATAAAACGTACATTAAGCAGGGACCTGAGTTATGTCCAGAGACCAGAATATGAGACTAAGATTAAGTCTTTTGACTTGGCCTTTTAAGTAACCACTTAACATCAAGCAATTTACTAACAAATCATCCAGCACAATTCATTGACTGAAATGTGGCTTTTGTGATGGCTGATTAGCAGAAGTGGTCATTTAACCTGGTGTCAGTTCCAGTATATATAATGTAAAAAATAAATGTAATATAATAAGCTTTGCTGTTACATATCAGCATTATATTGATCATCAGCCAGTCTGCACTCAAGATATTGATATCAGTCAACAACTGCTAGTAACATCCCAAAATACCCTAGCAACCACCCAGAACACCCTAGCAACTGCAAAGCAAAGTGCTGTAAAACACTCAGAATACCTTAGCAACTGCACAACAACTCGCTGGCAACCACACATCGTGGGAGTGAGTTTTATTTAGTTGTTTAACTTGGCTTACATTGTTCAGCTGTTTAAAGGGCTTATGAATTATCATTTGTTAAATCTATGCAGACAAGTCCAAATCTAAAACACAAATATTAGGAGTTCAAAAGTGCAGTATCTGTCATTTCAAAAACGTTTGAGAAGTTTTCCTGGTTAATAAATCACAAAGCAGCAGATAGTGAAATGTACTTAGTTATAAAATGTGAAACAGTATTTTAGTTGTACAGTGTTTAGTCAGTGTTTGGGTTTGACAGCCATGTTTACTATCCAGTTTGACTTTCAAAAGTTTATAACAGACAAGACTAAATACTCTTAGTATGAAATTAAGCTGTTTCTTGTGTCAAACCCTGTTTTTAATTCAGTGTTAAAATACTTCCTTGTATGTGTGTTTAATATGACAAATTTAAGTCATCTACGAGTAACTCAAAGAGTTGAAAGTGGTTTGTTTGAATATTGTAACCAGTCCGAAAAAGCAACACTGGCTCAACCAATGGCATGAGTTTAGGGCGCTGACCAATGATAGATGAGGCGAGTGTTCAATAAACCTATTGTTATATAAAAAAAAAAATAGTAATAATAAGCAATTCTGTTTGGTCATGCTAAAGATTCAGTAACATGTACCACTGTTTGGCAATTTTTTTTGCCGTCAAAATGTGAGTCGTTTAAATATGAATTCACCTGACCAGGAATTTTTTGGAATTCAGGAATGTTTTCGCTATGTTGGCTGCATTAATTCACTGCAAAATAACTAAATAATTTCACTACTCACCCTTATGATGCAAAAATGATTCCTTCACTTTAAATACAAGGTTTTTGTTGTTGTTGTTGTGTGCAATTGACAGAAAATAAAACATAATCTTGATATTTATGGAGATTTTTTTTTTCCAATATTGATTATGATACAATGTTTTTTTGTGTGTGAATGTTTTTGTTCTAGACCTGTGTAAACCAACAGTAGATGGCAGCCCAACCCTGTTTTAATAAGGGGATATGTTGAATCATTCATTCAAATGATTCATTCAAAATTTAGAAATGAAGCAAATGAATGGGTAATTCAATCATTGACTCAAATTAATTTGAAAACAGATTCATGTTTTGCTCTGTGATGCACAAATGTTCTGCATCGTCTTGAAACACAACCAAATTAGCAAAAGCAGACAATATGATGTCTAAAATGTAACTCATTCATTAACTTAATACTGACTCATGTTTAAGCACAAATATCAACACTTTTGCTTGTGTGATACTTCTTAACCATATCATACTGTATATAAATACACAAAACATAAACTCATACAGGGATGTTTTTAGCTTTTATAATGTGAGTTATAGGGTGAATTATCTAGGCTGTATCACACAGTGAGTACTTTTGGACATTCGTTTTTGCAAAGTGATGGACATACTTCATAATGTCAAGCTATTGTTATAACAACAATTACAAATGATCATACGTGATACATTTCACACACTATTTATCCACAATTTCAGTGTTTCAATGAGTTTTAATTCGTCTTTTTAAACATGTTTGGAAAAATCAGACGTGATACAACCCTGATTAAGTAGGACAAACTGAAAGACTCAAGGCACGTACGTTTCTTCATAAATCCAGCAAGCCCATGGAAGCTGCGGTCTGTGCCAACCCTGAGGTAACGGCCTCAAACAAGGCTTCCTCTGTCAGCTTGAACGCTGTCCTGGAGCAAAGCTGGCATTTCATCTGACGATTGGAAAGGATAGTCTCGCACTGAATGACATGTCTTTCTTCCTCCAAACCAATTGACATTTCCCCCTCTCCCACAGACCTTAACCTCCCCAAACGCTCCTCCACACCACTCGCTCTAACTGCTGTTTTGACATAGATTACAACTTTGCATCTCGGTTTGCGCAGCGCCACGTTCTGACAGCCAGATCACATTTGGCTTCCCAAATTATTGAGAAAGGTGTCTTATTTCCTCTTGTTGAGCTGTCAGTACTTCTCGCTCGCAACTAGTTTCTTTTGTCCAGTTTTCAATCTCACCAGCGCATGCCTGGAATTGTGAAAATGCAGCATTTTAAGCAAAACATGAATTCTGGACACATTTTTGAATGGATGGAAATACAATAGTTTGCCAATGTCTTATTTGGCCACCACTTTTATAACATGTCACATTAGCAAAACAACTTTCCCATTTCGTATTCTTTGTCTCCTTTTACCAAAATTCAAGCAATCAAAGTTCGGGGTAAACAGGAAACAGAATATTTCATCACCGCTATGTTGTTTGCTAAAATGGCACAAATGTTTGTACAAATATAAACAGGAGAGTTCAATTTCAAATTTTAAAGATATATATATAAAATACACTGAATAAAAGTCATACACGTTTGGAACAAGCTATTCCTTTATTTGCTTCATCTCAACTGTTTTAAGGCAGTAATCCTTTTAAATACAGAACTGAATCAGAGCAAGAAAGAGAAAACCAAAGTTCAAGGTGCTCCATATTTGGAAATGTAAGTCGATAATCTATTATGAAAGGGTCTAATTGCTGCTTAGACACTCGTCTATTAAATCCACTCTATGGAAGAATCTAAAACTATAATCTTGACTCAAGACTTCATGTTTTTCAAAAGTGTTTAGTGTTAGCATGGTGGCTATGCTAATGGTATAATATTCTAAGCATGAAAACACAAATACTGAGTAAAATATTGAATGAGAACATTTTTTTATCACCAATTTTCAGTTTTGCATTAAGCAAAATTACATTTATAGTGAATATTTCTTATGCATTATTCACCATATTGGATGGACTTCAATTCAGTTTCAATGTCTCGTAAGATTACCTTCTCTGTGAAAGATATTCATATTTTTGTGTTGAGCTTTGGGGACATTCTGATAGCGTGTTGAAACATGCACATTCATGATCCTAAATAAGAAAACATCACAATATTTTAAGAAGAATTAAACTGTTTGACCAGTGACTATAGTATTTCAATGGGAAATTATAGCCATGTATAAAAATGTGATTATTAAAGACCAAGCACAGAAGGAGCATACACACCTATTATATCTGTTTTCTTCTTCCACTGTTGAGTCTTTATCATCCATAGATCCACTTGCCGGAAAGTAATGAAATTTGGCACACAGATAGTCTGAACATTAACCACAACAAGTTTGGAGTCTCTTACTCAAACCGTCTAGTTGCACCAATAGATCAAATTTGCTATCATGCTTATGCCAATATCTTTTGAACTATAAAGACTATTTTTCATCTGATTCCTTGGTCTGTTAAATTTATTTGCTGTTTAAATCTTCTTTGCTGTGGATTTTTAGTGAACTGTGTTGAAATCAATTTGACCTCAATACAATCCATATAGACCAAATTTGCACATCCATTTTTCAAAACTTTGCATGTGCATTCGTGAACAATAGTCTCAAAATTTCAAGGACAAATAATTTGTTTGATTAATTCAAAAAGTATTTTGGCGGGAAATTCTGGCTGCTCATAGAACTGTGTTTATTTTGAAATATAGTCAAGTAATGCAAATGTCAGAAATGTATAATATACAGACATGGCTGTATCACCACCTATGTTTTTTTAAGGCCTGCTTAATTAAGGCATATCTCTTAAATATTGACTAATACGAGAGAAATGTCACATGCTGAAGATAAGCGGTTCCCACTATGAACTTCAATGGGTTAAGGTTATGTTTTCAAGAACCTCTTTGGGACCGTATTTCTAAGACGCAATTAAACCATTCTCAAGGATTTGCAACGCTAGGAGAGTATTAGGCGATTAAAAATCCTAATATGCCAAAGAAATACTCCTCTTTGAACTCGGAATGTGTTTTTGCCTGGGAATATATGATTATATTGTTAGTGCCGCGATGGCACAAATCTTTAAAAAATTGCAGTGCTCTTAGCAGCACGTAAACAAAAAAAATCCATACTTTCAAGCAAAGCCCATCTCTCATCTGTTTGGAATAGATTAAAAGAATGTCAGCCAGCTTTTATGTCAGCTGAAGACTTCTATTTATTTATTTTTTTCCGTTTAGCCATGTGTAACAAAATTACTACTTAATAAGGCGCAGCAAGTGAGTTGCTATAGACATAATTGAAGCTTTTCCCGAATCTTCGCCGTGTTTAAGGTGCAAAGAATTAATGAAGGTGATACAAGTGGGTTTGGGGGCGGCTTGGCGTCTGGGTTGGGGGTTGCTCTCACCCTACCTGCATGACATTGGGGCTCTTTCTTATGGAAATTGAGCTTGGTGTTTCAATTGAACGTTACGGGATGTGGAACGGGGGTCTGGATGTGTGTTTAATGAAGCAGCAGTTATCTCCAAACCCTCCCAACCTGCACTGCTCTCCCTAATCCCGCTATTCACGCCGAATACACTGAGGAAAGCTTTTTGTCGCCAGCCATAATGGAAAATGTATATGTTTATAAATATCACACACTTGTTTGTTCGCACAGAAATCCATTTCAATCCTCACCCGCTCGATGAGCTGTTGCGTTTCCAGCTCCCGCCCCACTGTATCCGCACTCGCAATTAATTTCCACTCTGTCCCCGTGTCGTTGTGCGTTTGAAGGCCGCGCAGTCCGTTTGAACTCCCATCAGGTGCTTTGATAAGGGCCTGTGCTGTTCATTTACCTACCCTGCAAATGCAAAGAGAGCTACACCCATTTTCCTTCAGTCCTTATCAACGGGCAATACAAACACGGCGTCTGGAAAAAAATGAGACACTTCGAAGACAAATGAGCTGATAGCACTTGAGGGGGCGTGATAAAAACACTAAGGAGTTATTACTTTCAGATTGGACAGATAGAAGCCATTTAGGAAGGACTGAGAGTTCGTTTTTTGAAAGTCTTAATACGTAACATTATGATACAAACTCTTGCTATGTCGTTGATTAGGCGCCAATGCGACCTTGTAGAGTTGCTGTCGTGGAATTCATTCTGCTATTTGCTGTCATATTTTGTGTCAGTCCCTTTGCAGAAAAAATTACAAAATATGCTTGAAACTCTTTTTAAAAAGCGTAAATTTATCTTTCCTAAACAAACAAAAAATAAACAGCATCAGCATTCGTACTTAATAATATAGTAGCTGTTTTATTCGACACTTACCATAATTGGCATCCAAATTAGTTTTCACTATTTTTGTAAAAAAAACAAAAACAAAAAAAGCAACAACTAAAAAACTTACTTTATATTAAGTATATTATAATATAACTGAAGTACTATGTACTATCATTTAAACAAATTATTTGATGGAGTGTGATTTGTAAACCAATTCAGCGTGTTCATTTGAAATAATCGTCGAGTTCACAAGTTAGACATTGCTTTTGCGTCTCAGAGGCAGCGTTTATTTCTTCAGTCCTAAATATGAAGAACAATGTTTTACAGTGGAGTAAAACTTTGTTTGGCTTTGGAACGTAAAGAAGTAAAAGTTTCCTAGAATAAACACTCTGATAAATAAATGGTGAGTTTACACTAAAATGAAAAGTTGTTCCCTTGTGTGAGTTTCTGTCTTCTGCTGAACACAAAGAAGATATTTTGAAGAATGTTGGTAACCAAAAAGTTGCTGGTATCAAATGACTTCCTTCTATAGAAAATTTTTTTTCGATAAATTGATGGCTCTGAGCAGGTTATGGTTGTCAACATTCTTCAAAATAGAATGTCTTTTTTTTTTTTTTTTTTGGTAATCAAAATACACTAGCAATTAATTAAAAGAATTTGATATTTTTCTACAGTTAATTAAATAGTTGAAAGATTATGTTATTACTGAATTATTTGAGGTAATCTGTGGTAGAAAATGGTTTATAAACATATCTCACAGTTCTCACTTTGAAGAACTTGTGACTTATGCCTTTACTGCTTTAAAAATATTAATCAGACACCAATTTTGACCCTATTTCTGAAGAGTGCCACCCATATTCCCTTAGTGTGTCCCTTTAGGCCTCAGAAAGCCCATTTTAAGTTTGTTTATCAACACTTCTCTTCGTTCCTTATGAAAAACGTTCACAAACACCGTCTGAGAGCCACATTGTCCGACTGGCTAGCAAGTGGAAGAGTGATTATTTCTTAATTTGGTGATGACAAGGTTGTCTGCGTGGCTTCAGAC
The DNA here is from genome assembly GCF_023724105.1 of Carassius gibelio. Taxonomy (NCBI): domain Eukaryota; kingdom Metazoa; phylum Chordata; class Actinopteri; order Cypriniformes; family Cyprinidae; genus Carassius; species Carassius gibelio. The sequence goes on from NC_068417.1 coordinate 35,358,874, forward strand.
GGAGGGCCACTAAGCTTTTAGGAAGGAGCTGGAATTCAAAGGGATAAGTGGAGATTGGAGATCTGTGAAGGCAATATTAATGTGCTTAAAGCGGAATGGAAAGTACTTTGGAGGAGTCGAGAGTAAGAAGGTTTAAAAATATCTGGGAGGATGAGACACATTTAAGTATGTGAGAACCATACTGTGTCCTGGGATAGGCCGTGTCTGACAGGCAACTGAAGAGCAGCGCTGCTAGATATGAGGGCGATCGTACATCAGAAACCTGGAGATAGTAAGACCGCAGGTGAATGTTATACCTGTTTTAACAAGGTTAGACGCAACCTATACTGCGCTGACAGCCTAAATACTGTGCAACAGGGTTTCCAGGTCTGCTAAACAAAACCAGTCCAATTGGTATTCAAAAGTAGCATCATCTAGACTTGGCAACCCTGCCGTGCAATGCAACTCAGGCACAGTCAGAGGATTTTTGAGGTGGGATTTTGGACCAATGAGAGTTCACCTTGTGGGCGGAGCTACATGGCACAAACAGTTCAGAACTATAACATTTTCTGGTAGTCTGCTGGTGTTTAGGACACACACTGGAAGATATCACTTGATTTTGTTTATTTTTTTATTTTTTTTTTCAACTTGACTGGGACAAATGTGAATAGAAAGCATTCCAGATACGGAGAAAGTCCCAAATGTTTGGAATAGGTTGTTCCAAATGATAATGCCTTCTAAGATGCCTTGTTTCTTTAGTCACATTACATGCATCCTTCACCGAGATACCAAAATGCAAGGCAACGAGCTCCATGGTATTCATAATGCAACACAAATGTAAGTTATATACCATGTTTGCAGCAGTGAAGCAGCTAACTGTGTTCCAGCATGTCAGTTATAGTCCATATGCAAACAAAAAGCACATAACCTATAGAAGATTCGTTCACTTAAAACCTGGCACACTCAGAAGGACATCATGTCCTAGAACTATACAAACGCAAGACTGAAGGAGCGCATGAAGGCACAAGGACAGAGCGGTATCGTGAATGGAGCACCAATCACCAATGAAGTGCAAGACGCCCAAGCAAGGCGAAGCACCTATATCTGCCTAAAGATGACCATGAGGCGACAGAGTATTTGCACATCATCCTAAGCTACAAGGTCAAGCTCATTAAGCTGGAAACGGCTAGAAAACGAGATTGAAATTCCAGCAGCAGCTCTACAATAAAACAAATATGAGGCCAGCTGCCAGCAACGCAGAATCTCCCCAACGCAGCTTTCAGTCCCGTCTTTAATAGTGTCTCCTCTTCCTTTTGTTGATTCCTCTGTCTGTCCTCCGTTTGCGTTTTTTTTTCCCCTTCCCTTTTTTTCAGCTAAATTGATTTTTTAATTACGCATTGTTTTAGTGCTTGATTGACAGCGCCTGTTAATGAATCTTGGCCCAGATACTTGATTCAAGGATAAAACTGAACTTCCTCTTAGTAATTAAAGAGATACATGTAATACTTTGTTGGAAACATAATTAAATGTGATTAAGCTGTGCTCTCTGCGCTCCTCAGAAGTCAACGCTATTTACGTTGATAATTCAGCGAACATTCCCGTCATGCCGTCGCGCAGTGCCGCTGCAGTTTTGCTGTCGTTGATGAACTGATTTCTTTGAATTAATGTAGTCTTTTATTACACATTGAATGGCAAACACTTGGTCACTGCACTTTGCACCCTCCATATGTTCATATCATGATATTTCATGAATTATCTGTTTCCCAGGCCCGTCTTTAAAACCTAGAATTTATCTGCCTTTGTCTTGGAGAAAGTGCCTTGAAATGCATTTCTTTTGAACAGCAGGTTTCAGTGTATTTAATATGCATATTATGTTTATGATTATTCACTATTAAATGTTTTTTTTGGAGGACAACCAAAATTAATAAAGAAACTATTACAGTCTTTTTAGAAGATTTCACATTAGATTGTTAGTGTTGATTTGTCACTGGCTGAGTGTTTGTAATTCATTTTAAAATATATTGCCAATATCTGAGTAGAAATTGTTTCAATATCACGTTTATTTACATTTCATAATTCAGAACAAAATCTAAAAATATATATTTTTCATGATTTTGCCCCCAAAAGATCTCTTTAGTGTTCATTTTACTTTAGTAGCACTGATTATATATATATATATATATATATATATATATATATATATATATATATATATATATATATATTGAATTCAAAATATTATTTAATACTTTCAGTTTTCATTTTAATTGTCGTGTAAGTTTTTTATTTTTATTTTATGTGCTTTTGTATTTTTTATTACTTCAAAATATTTGTTTTTATAAAATATTTATTTAAAATATTTTATCAAATATTAAATATATCTATGTAGCTTTCATTTAGTAAATGTATTAAATGGATAAATAAATTATACATGTTTATACTTTTTTATTAAGTTTTAGTTTTTTCATATTAGTATATTTTTTATTTTAGGAATATATTTAACACATAAATTAGATTTTGCAACTAGCTGAGATAAAACAAGTTTTATATATTTTTTATATTTTATTTTGTATTAGTATTGTATATAGTATTTATTTTGTTAATGTTTATAGTTTTATGGTTCTATGTTTATTGAACAATAAGCCTGGTGGGATTGATTGGTTGATTGATTGGTTGATTTGAATTCATGCACAATGCAATCATAATAAATATAATCTAAAATATGAAGAAAAAATCTCTCTGCTAAGATTGCATCCATCATGACAATCCTAAACTACTCATCAGCTCTGATCATTGTCTGTCTGTCGGATCGGGCCATCAGGAAGCACATGCACCCTTACCCAACCTACATCTTGACACCCGGGTGACCCTGTGTACATACACACACAAACACAAACACACCACCCCCTTCCTGATAGCTCAAGGCATCCATATCCGTAGAGTCCGTGTGAACGTTTAAGCGGCGTGTTTGAACAGCACCGATGCCTTGCAGCAGTAGCTGTATCATGATAAGAGGTAATTTAAAAATGGCACATTGCAAGTCACGTCCTGGAAAACTGGTTTTGTTGTTGTTTTTATGAGTTCTATTTTTTTGTCACAATGAAATTACCATTTAGTGCTACATGTTTGACTTCCCGTAACACTTATGCTGTGATAATTAATAGAGAATCAATCATGTAGAAATGTAAAATTACATCAACAGCCGTTTGTGTGCTTTGTCGTTGCATACATTGCTCAATCACATTAGCGGTTAATAGGGTGTCATTTGCACGGTAACAACAAATGCCTTCTACCCACCACTTCCATCAACAATTCCTGCATGAATCAGCATCTCTTTAACCAACGCTTTGATTGCTTCATACCTGTGAAATCATTTAGAGCTGAAGTCTGAGTTATTTTAGTATGTTTGTCTTTTATGATGAATACAGGTTAAAGATCTCTTTTTTATTAGAGTGATACAGACCATTATATAATAAAGATAAGACCTGTGTTTTTACTAGACCCACACGCTATTGGAAAGCAAGTAATACAACAGAAACAGCCTGTGGATATTGCATATCCTGATGCACACTTGAGATATTATATCGCTAACAAACCATTCTGGTGTGTGTATGCCAATTTAAGTTTTCAAATATTGCTATTTAGCTTTTATTTACATGCATTTCAGTTTCCATTGTCAGTGTTATTTTGGTACTTCATATTTCAGCAACTTCCAAAAACAGCATTTCAGAGTTTTTTTGTTAAATATATATATATATATATATATATATATATATATATATATATATATATCACACAAGTAGACGTGAGATATGGCTGTATATTGTCCTGGTTGTTATTCGGATTTAGGTAATCACAGTGTGCCAATATACAGCAATACCGCATGGCTACTCATGGGATGTTGCATTTATACATAAACTTGATGGCATGAGTTTGTAAATGCATTAAAAACAACAACAGACTTTCTCTAAAAGTACTCTTTTTTTTCTAGAAGTACTTTGTTCCCCCCGAGATTCACATCTAAAGTTAAGAGTTTACCAGCTGAGCCTAAGCCTCCGTAACTAATTACACAATATCACTTTAGAACTAGTAATAAAAGGGATCTTGAGTTGCTTCATTATTTAAAAATTGATATTCAGAGTTAAACGACTTGGCACAAACTGATTGGTTCAAATAAGCTTACTGCCTTGAATTTTTATTGCTGGCTGCCATTCACCAGAGATACCTGCAGCACGCTTTTCATAGTTTCTCTGAAACCCTCCACCTTCCCCAGCTCCACCTGTAAAGATCTGCTACAGGTTATTTTAGAAGCTATTTTGTGGGCTTAGCGAGTGTGATTACCTTCATATGATGCAGCATTCATTCTTCCGAACAATCTCAAATTCACAATAAAACGTTAGTTTGAATGTCTGGTGGGCTTGTACTATCCTGTCATCTGTTAAGGGTGATTTCCGGTGACAGCGCTGCCCAGTGCATTTGTTGGCTGAATCTTACGAGCTGTTGTCAAGGCCCTGTCCACATGAACGTGGGTATTTTCAAAACCACAGCCTTTTCTCTGCAGTTTGGCCATTCGTCCACATGTAATCATAGCACCAGGTTACTGAAACCCAACATTTGTGAAAACACTTCTGCCAGGGTGAAGATTTTCAAAAACCTTTTAATTGAAAATCTATTTCTAAATAGTTTTAGTAAAAATCGCCCAGAAATTTGGAAACGAAGTCCAGTGAGATGTTTTGAATTGTGCTTTATTTCATACTACATCTACAGTATATGACTGTAGCACCATTGTTAAAGCTGTGGTAGGTAACTTTTGGCGCTCTAGCGGTTAATAAACAGAACTGCTTGCGTCTTGCGGAAGAACATTGTAGCCGGAACTACTTCTCTCTGTTTATGTCTATGAAGAATCACAAAGGTACTGGGTTACTCCGCCGCGGTACCCCCGAAGCAACCTAAAATAGTCTGAATATAAACACTTATTATAGGTGCACCCTAGTGATTCAGGACAAGCTTAAAACACGGTTTGGAAAATGTATTCATGGTGTACTCGATTATTATGTTCATTTTTCTACATTTTGAACACAAACAAAGTTACGGACCACAGCTCTGATTGGTTGTTTTTTACCGGGAGCGATGTAGTTTCTGCAAATGGCAATAGGACACTGGGAGGAGCCAGAGGAGCTTGTTTTTTTCACAGATTATCTGTCTCATATTCTACTGTCAGGATATAATGACAGGTTTAATAAATATGTAAAAAATATTTTTTTTACAAAAGTTCCCTACAGCACCTTTAAGCGGTACACCGAATGTACAGTAAATGAATTAACGCTTAATAAATAGTTTAACTGTAGACACATTATAGTAAAACAACAGCAAAATACCAAGTCATTTTTAAAGCTGTAGAAGATGTAGAATACAGTGGTGCAAATGCAGAACAATGTTGTATGGAAAACACAGTTGCAACAACACAAATGTGAGTCATTTTATTTTGTGAGTGAGTACTTATTGAAACATGACTGAATTTCTGGGTGGCTTGGTAAAATTGCTTCAAATGAACCCTATTGTTCGATCACCACAGACGCAAAACAAACTCCACGGCTGATGATAAAGGCGGGGGCAGAGAGGATCATGGGGGCTTTGCGAGCGGTGTCCATCTTTGAACTTTCCACTTTCCCTTTCAGTCTCTGCTAACTCAGCTTTAAGGTTTTCTATTGTCAGCGTCCCATTCATGGAGAGTCACTCACTATCCATTAATTACCACTTCCTTCAGCGCATGTGGAGACTCCCCCATACGCCAACTCTTTAACAAAGGCACACTTCCCTCCTCTGCTGCCATTCATGTGCGGGACGGTTCAGCACCCCTCTAGGGACCAAGCCCTATGTGCTTTCTCACCATAAGGACATATTCATTAGATAAGACAAAAGCCGATTTCCATGGCCTTCATGCATGCTTTTCATTCGGGTCCAGCTGAATGTGTCTTTTAGCAGGTGTCCCTCCAGAAAACAACAGTGTAGGAGAGAAGAGATAGCGCACATCTAAACAGTTGTCTTGACTTTCTTCAGTGTGAAAAGAGGAAGAGACGCAACACCAGATCTAACCAAACGTTTGCGTTACACTGTCAGCAGAAGGCCTGATGGGTAGAGTTAGTTAGGGACCCTAAAGAAGCATTGTGATTCAGTTCGACTACAACTTAATCTCTGTAAACATGCTCCTGTTTTCACTGAAAACTGAATGAGTGTGCCAAATTAGGAGAGGATTACGGTAGAAAATGTTTCGTCTGTAATAAAAATATTGTCTAAAATGGGTGAAATTTAGTGCAGGATTAACTAGCTACGTATAAACTAATAGGAAAGAACCCGGACCTCTGTAATACCTTGTTAGTTTCCTCCAAGCAGTATTGAGATTAAATGGAGAACAGGCAGATTTTTTTCTGTTTTTCCAATCTAGAGTTTCTGTTCTCAATATCTCAAACTCTTCTTAGATCTGTCGGTCTATCAAAGCTAGGTCTGAAGTAACAGATCACAAATAAGTTTGTTAATTAAAAGTCATACAGCCATAAATTTGATACAGGATGTTTATGCAGATATCATAATTTGGGAATATTTGATCTCGGGAGAATTTGGTGAGAAATGTATTAGCTCATATTAAGATATGTGACTTTTGGTTGCTGACTTTTATTTTGATAAATCTGATCAGTAGTAGAAATGTGTTCCTATTTCTGATATTTCTACTAAAAATCAGTAATACCCTAAATAAGAATTGTAATTATAAACTCACTTTCTAATGTTCAAACGCAAAACCTTTTTTTTTCTCCATGTAAAACAACAAACAATAAAACTTTGGTTATACTTAAATGGTATGTGTCCTTGTTACAGTGTAATTATACTATTAATTACTCTGTGATGTTCATTAACAACATGTAATTACCTCAGAGTGTGGGTTATGATTAGGGTTTGGTTTAGGGTTAGGTGCATGTAATTATGCATAATTCACTGTCATTGCTATAATGTAGCATATGTAACCACAACACTGTAAAATTATGAGTTACCAAAACTTCATTACAGAGAAGGTTTCCATAGTTCAACAACAGTTCCAACCAAAGTTTTTGCATATGATGTTTACACACATGCATGTTTAGATATATACACTAAAATGTGCAATATTGACGTGTCGGCTAAATTTAAAATGCAAGATTATGTTTATGCATGCAACCTTTTTTTTTTTAAGTAGATATCTTTACCAAGCATTTATATTAAATGATATTTAAATGATTAAGGCTTCCTCCAGTGGAGTCGCATCAAAATCCAACCACGTATGTAGTTGTTAAGCGATGTTTTGGCATGTAAACTGTGTTTGATCTGTGCTGATTTCGCTCCTGATTCAAACAAGACCACCTTTTCAATGGAGGAAGCATTGTTATGGATTATGGATTTGCATTTTAGCTTGAAGCATTGGTTTAAAGTTGACACGTCTTGATGGATTTGTTACTCACAAACATTTTTTCAACTTCACTAGATGTTACTGATGGACTGGAGGGGTGTGGATTACTTGTGGGTTATTGTGATGTTTTGTATCAGCTGTTTGGACTCTCATTCTGACGGCACCCATTCACTGCAGAGCATCCATTGGTAAGCAAGTGACAGAATGCTACATTTCTCCAAATCTGATGAAGAAACAACAAATGGTGATTCTGCATGCATTACCTTTTTCTTGACCCAGACCACCTGTGTGTTCCCACTTTTGACTTTTTTCCACACGAGCTGAAGTGATTTGCTCAACGATTCAGTTCAATCTGTCATTGCATTTCAACAGGTCAAACTTTCCGAGACATTCCTGTGTTTTCACTGCTCTGATGGTGAGCACACAACAGAACAGACAGTGAGATAAGCTCTCTCTATCTACCGTGAACTATTTCAAGAAGCTGATAGCACAGGAGGGCCGCGTTTATGCCATTAAGGTGGGCTTATCTTTTCATATGTGCTCTACTCGAGTGTTGAACTTGACTAGTTTCAACTGGACTTGTTTGCATACATTTGAAAGAGTCTGACATGAAACCGTCTGATCTTTTACCGCAAGGATTAGGACTGTTTGCGTGTGGTATTTCAAATACAGTCGGCTAGAAGGCAAACGTACTTCGTAGCACTCAATTTGTCAAATACTCTTCAACGCGCCGTATTATGTACATTACAAATCTATGTTTCCATGTTCCCTGTTTTCCATGGTTTAGTGTGCTGTGCTTACATTCTATTAGGTGTGTGTTTGTGTGTGTCATACATCCAAATCTCCTCTTCTCACCTGCGTCTCTCCGAGGCATGCAAACTTTTGAAAACGCTCCGTCAGAGCTTGTTCAGGACTGGCTTTTAAGATTCCACTGAGCGTTTGGGTCGAGCCAGGAGGGCGCACAGAGGTTAGCACCGTCGTGTTTGCTTTGATTTTTGTTTTATTAATAGGATTAGGTTTCTTGGCATCGGTTTGCAGGCTCGGGCCCAAAAAAACCACCTGAGCTGTCTGCCAGACAGCAATGCTTTCTTCGCCCAAGGAGATCCCTCATCAAACCAAACCCTCCTCTCTGTCGGCCTAAATGAGTCTCTCATAAAGGAAACATGGAAAGAGCAGCTTGTTTTAATAGGAAATAACTTATTTACTTATTAAAGAAGCGCTGGAATATTCAATCCTGATATCACTGCAATTTGTACATGTTTTATATAGGTGGCTTGTTTGTATGAATTTGTACAACCTGGCTCAAAACGAATTTGTACATTTGGTGAAAAATCATTCGTATTTTACGAGGTGAATAATTTGTACAAATGACAACCTTTAAACACGTCCCTAAACCTATTTCTCACATAAAACGTACAAAATTGTACGAGTGAGGCTGTATGAATTCGTAACTCAAGCCACCTCGTAAAATAACGTACAAATTTGTCGTGAGATTGCGTCGTAAAATGTGTTTCCAAAAGTGAAAGAAATCTTTTCCTCCCCATTATACAGTACAAAAGAATTGAAAATGAATGGGGACTACAGTTGTAGACCGCCATAAAGAACTTAAAAAAATTTAAATATCATATTACTGTTCACTACTGTATATTGCTACTGTGTATTGACTTCTAAAGTCAAAAGCTAGTGTTTTGTTGAAAAGATCCAAATTAATGCAAAACCTCATTTACATTTCTGCATATACACACTTCATGAGAAATGCACTAACCAATGGCATTTGGTGTGATTAATGCCCCAAAAACAACAACTACAACAACAACAATAACAAACCTATATATTCGAATGGAGTTTTATTCAATTGAAGAGAGATATTTTTGGTCACACTTTATTTTAAAGTCCAATTCTCACTATTAACAAACCATTAACTATGACTTTTGCTTCAATAAACTCTTAATTATTGATAGTTAATAGGTTAGTTGTATTGGGTAGGATTAGGAATGTAGAATATGGTCAAGCAGAATATTTGCTTAATAATCGCTATATAAAAAGCCAATATGTTAGTAATAGGCATGCTAATAAGCAACTAGTTAATAGTGAGAATTGTTCCCTATACTAAAGTGCTACCATATATATATATATATATGTTCTTAAATCTAAAGCAGTGATGTTGTTTAAAGCATTACATACTGAATCTTCTTCCAAAAACCAAGATTCAGCAGCTGTAACTGTTGTGTCAAATCATAGAAGCTGCCCTAAGTGTACAGTAAAAAATGCAAATTCCCAACAGGCCCGAGGACATTTTATCTCCTCTTTGATTTTTTTTCCCCATACTATCGAATGTGTTTTATTTCACGAGGAGCAATTACATCGGTTGACTAATATTGATTTACTGTTGGCACATTAAAGTGGGAAAAAATAATTGAAGAACGTATCTACAGGACATCCTAGAACAGTGATGAATTGGATCCAAGACACAGAGGCTGCAAATTTCACAGCCTCGCGATAGGAGGCTTGTGATCTGAGACACTCGCACTATTACTCGGCTTCTCCCTCAAAATTACATATCTGAGTCCTCGCAGCACCACGCGCCCACTTCCATCTTAAACCACTGATCTTTTCTCTCATACACTGTTAGCTGAATGGCTTATGGGGTCGTTTTTCTCTCTCCATTTCCAGCACACATATATTCTTCCCCACTCTCTTTTTCTCAGATCGCCTGGATTTCTTTATGCGCAGGTCAGTGTTTTCTGTTTAGTGCTGCCATTTCTGAATAAAACACCAAACATTTAATTTCATGATCGAGACATGTCATCTTCTTAAGGGAATCTGGAAACAATGACTGGTTGTCAGTTGCAATGTGTTAGCCCCTCCTGTGCTGGTCTGATGTCTGTTGGATGTAATTACAACAGTTACGGCGCTGAACAGAGAGAGCTGCAGGAATATAGTGGCACATTGTCCACCTAAGCTCTGAGCTCCATTGGCTCGTGTCACTAAAGCAATAGACTGTCCAATAACCCCGTGCTGACAGTCTCACCACACTTCACTGAAAGCTTTGATTGCTGGGATACATTCCTCATCATCATCATCATCATCATCATCACGGTCATCAGTGCAGTGGCCACAGCTGATTAACTCCAGGAGTTTCTGAAGCATGAGGTATGAGGAAGGACACTGTTGAACAGAGTAGACAGTTTACTACAAGACACACTGTAGAGGATTATGAGTGCTGTGCCTTCAGTACATTTCAGTACTTTATACATGATTTCCATATTGCACACCAATGAGATTATTGATTAATTTGCATATATGGACTATATTGCCAAAAGTATGTGAACCCCTTTCCCATTTACAGTTTTTGCTGTTCCAGTAAAAAGCATTCTATATAATTCTGACAGATGATGTGTTTTTAGTACCTCTGAGTTGCCCCATTCACAGGCACAACATTGTCTCTCTCATGACAATTCAATAACAGCGTTTGTTTTGTCGTGACTTCACCCCCTGCCTCTTTTCCACACAGCTCCTCCATTCAAGGTTGCAACACATTTTCTCAGTGGGGGAGCTCTTAATTTTTTTTATAATTTTGTCCCCTCTCCCGTGTCCCCGTTTATCTGTTACAGAGAGATCTCCTGGTGTGATGGGCTCATGGCTGCATGTGACAGTTCTCTGTGCAGCCTCCAAACACCAGGGGTCGGGGAAATTAATAAACATATCTGGCAATCGAGCAGGCTCTGGAGGAAACGGAATGGCGCCTGTTTGCAAACGCCTGCATCGCCTTAGGAAGCAGAAATCATTTAATGATTCAATTAGCGGGAGAGCGAATGGAGTGCTCATTTCTGATGGGAGTGATAATTGATAAACGTTTAAATCCAACACAGAAACAAGTCAAGAATCAGCAGTGATGAGGTTTATGCCATACCAAAGGGGCTGGGAAACAGATTAGATAGCAATATCAGGTGCAGAAGATTGTTATTTCCACTGGTTGCTTTAATCAAATTCATTTATATTCAGTGGCAGCAATTTACCGCAAATATGCGGCATCACAGCAACAGACATATACTATATACTATATTACTATAGTAAAAGTTAGGGTATTCAATTTAACCTGTTTATTTAGTATAATAAAAAAAAAAAAATTATAATCTCTGACCCATGCAAAATCATAAAAAAATACATTGATATTGTCCAACTATTTTATGTAATGGTGAATTCAGCTTCATATACAGTATATGGGTTTTCTAACACAGTAGGATTGCTTGGAAGCTCACCCGATAAGCCCTTGCACTTGAGAAGTAAGGTGCTCCGGTACGAATCCTGTGGATCTACGTTCAACAAAACAGCTCAAACCCACTTAGAAGGCAGTTAAAAGCAAAGTTGAACGTTTGAGGAATTATTCCAATGCAGTTTCATTGCAATTTGTTACCATTTTAAGTTATGGCAAATTCATTAGGACGAATTCGTACAATCTACTACAAATATTTTTTTTTCATAGGATGATTGTAGTGCAGTGTCTGAGGAACCGTTCCAACACAAAATCACATTTAAGCTCATGATAGATCTGGATAAAATCAACACTAGTGTGTGATATTGCACTCGCTGCTTGTGTGATATTGTGATATAGAAATAAATATGAGAAAAAAATTATAATACAGGGGCATTTTGCACCAATATCTTTAATTGTATGGCATAACAGTTATGGAGTTTATGGAGTTGTTGTCCTGCATAATATTTGTCAACAGTCAACTGAAATGGAAATGGAAGATAATGTACAGGTCTGGGGGCGGGTCCATTGTGTTAACAATGCGTTATTTTTCATAACTAATTAATTACGCATTAAACTGACAGCCCTAATATATACTGTACATGTAAACATTTTAGAAATATATACTGTATGTGTGTGTATCTATATATACATAATAAATGTACACAGTACACACACATATCATGGAAACAAAAAACTTTTGTTTTAGTTGCGATTAATCGCGATTAATAGTTTGACAGCACCAGTGTTAATTTTGACAGCAAATTCGGATTTAGTCTTAGTCTTAGTCTTTTGAATAACACACCATTTAGTTTTAGTCACATTTTAGTCATCTGAAATGTTTTAGTCTTAGTCTAGTTTTAGTCGACTAAATATCATAAGAGTTTTAGTCTTAGTCTAGTCTTAAGTCTTTTAGTCTTAGTCTAGTTTTTTTTTTTTTTAGTAGAACAAAGTCAACTTAGTTGACTTGACTAAATGTTTCCATCAGTCTGTTATGGAATGGTATTTATAAAATAAACATAAGGCCTGCTCTCAATGAAAAATATACATGCTCTCTGAAAAAGATATGCATTCGTCCTGAATGATATGCAATGCATATGACATTCTTTCAAGATGAAGTACAGTATTATTGAAATAGACAACCACCTATATTATATTTGTATTGTATGTTCATTCTATTTCTTTATTTGTGATATTTAAACAAAGTTTACATTTTTTAAGTTTGTTTTTGTTCATTTAAAATAGCACTGCATAGTCTTCACTGTAAAATAAAATACACAATCAAAACAAAATGTATTCAGACACCTTCAACGTTTCTTACAATATCACAGTTTATTTGCTGTAGTTTAGAAATTGGTAATAAAATATGACAATAACTCAGGGTTAAACTGTGTCAGAACAACAAATTAATCTTGATAATGTCTGATGCAATGCTTAATTTGGTTCAGTCTGTGGTGTGAAAAGGTTGCATTAGCAATTAAAGAAAGAAACACTTAAGCAAAACATGCTCAGGTCCCTAATCATTTTTTTTTGTTGTATTTTTTAGTCACTAGTAAAACAATATAATCTATTCTATCTGATTTTTGGATTGACTTTGGATAAATTCTTGTTAAAACTACAAAGTAATTTAATCAAGAGCAGTGAGTGATTTACTTTCATTTTCATACATTAAAGACACTGACAGCAGAGCTAGTAAATTAGGCGCGGTCACTTTAAGAGACAAATGCATCCGTTATAAAGATACACATCCGATTTTTTTCCAACTCTTTACTTTCACTGAAGACACAACTACAGACCTTTTCGAACACACTTTCCAAGACGGGTATTTCGACATATTTAGTATGTATTTGTTGTCGGTACAAAAGCAAGAAGACTTTGAGACGCGTCTCTGCTTGCTCCCTGAACACCGCGCTGCTGAATTGAGCTCTTTCACTTTTCGCTCTTTTTCTTATGTTTATTTAAAATGCGATTTGTATTTGTTCGTTCAGGTGCAGGAGGACGCAAACGTCCTGAAGGAGAACTCGGTTCAGTGTTGCGCGAGTAACCAGCTGCTTTCCTGCATCGCGGGGCTGAAGCCAACTTGATGTGTTGAATGCTTGGAGCACGTTATAAAACGTATTCTTACACATTTCTGTTTTAATAAATGCTCATATTAAAACATAGCATTACACATAAGTAGGTACAAAAATAATCAGTGATACATTTACGACCCCATAAAAATTTGGGTCGCAATGGCATTTCAAAAGGTCGCAGTGTAGTTCCCTCTGTGTAAACAACTTAACTGTTATGAAAACGTCCTCGAAACTGTGCGAATTTCTGCAAACTCATCTTTGTTCTCTTTTCTGTGTAACTGCTGCTGCGTTTGTTTAGCTGTTGCGCTTGCTTTTGCCGCGGCTTTTTATAATGGCTCGGCTGCTTCTGCATAGATCAACCTACCCTCAAAGATTCGCTCTGATTGGATCTCTTCTCCATTCGTCCCGCCCATATATTTTCGTCTCATTTTTATTCGTTGACTAAAGTGTCAGTTATATTTCGTCACGTTTTTCGTCATCATATCTGACTTTTTATTTAGTTTTTATTTAGTTTTCGTCCGTGAAAAAGGTTAGTTGACGAATATTTTTCGTCATAGTCTTCGTCAACGAAATTAACACTGGACAGCACTAGTCGGGACGCCTAAAAAAGCTACAGTGAGAAATCAAAATTGTGGAAATCAAATCAAATCAGCAGCAGAATGGAACCTTTATGAATCACATCCCTATTCCGGATTCTAGAAATAATTCTTTGTTTGGAGTATTAGGAGCAACCAGTCAGTCGAGGCCTGAAAATGTGCTTTTAAGCCAAGGTGAGGTCAGGCTGAACAGCATTGTGTCATTGTGTCTCACAGAGGAAGTAGTTTAATTCGTTCCAAGTAGCACAAACAGAGGAAAGCAGTGAAAGCTCTTTAAAAAGCCTCCTCTCACTTCCTGTCGTTGGCATTAACATGAGGATTAGTGCTGACCAGCAAGTGACCTGCAGGTCAGACATGTAGAACAACATGAGCCGGGGCCCAAAGCTGCAGTAAAGCTACAGACTTGACTTCAACTAATTAAATCAGTCTCTCAATATCATCTTTATATAAGTCAAGTCAAGTCACCTTTATTAATATAGCGCTTTAAACGAAATACATTACGTCAAAGCAACTGAACAATATATTTTACCACACAAGTATGAGTAGTGTTTGTTAATTCAAGCATGGCTATTATTATTGTTCATGGGGGTTAGTGATTAAGTACTGGTGTGTCATTTGCACTGGTTTGTTTATGGATATGAATGACATCTGAATTCAAGTGCATTTTTTTTAGGGGTTACAATTACTTTTTCAGAAAACAGACTTAATTTTTTTCACCTGGTGGAGGATAAAATGGTAAAAAAAAATGTCTTCCTAAAATGTGTACATTTTTGTACAAATCATCTCATACAAATCTATTACTATTATATTACATGATAATAACTATGATATTACATGATAATAACTATGATATTACATGATAATAACTATGATATTACATGAATTCTTTTTTCATTGCAATGTACGGCTTTTGTACATGTTGCCAAGTTGGTGGTAAATTTGTATATATCCGTACATATCCGTCTCATTTGTACATTTTGTAAGATAACTTTTGTAGGTATATAACGAAATTCTATACGCATTTATTTCATAGCAGATTTTGTATTAATGTAAAATCTTATACTGCCCAAGCACGGATGTTTCTGTAACGATTCATGCCCCAAGAGAACGAGAAGAGGATTGAAATATCCTCTCCTCTCCACGTATATCCCCAAAGCCTAAAACAAAGCTCTATCTATATGACCACTTTCATGCTTCAACATCCAACACGATGGGTGGCAGCTGATAAAAAAGGGTTTCTGTTAAACGAGGAGGCTTTGAAATCCCTTTGGTCTTCAGGGCCACAACCCTTTAACTGGCCCAACTTAGCCTTTTGATCTGAATTTTGTACTGATATGCCATCCATTTAATCCTCTCAGCTCCCAGTCCCCGGAGACAGAGCAACGCTGGAGAACTGAAGCCCGAGCAGCTCCTGCAATCCAGGGCCGGCCAGAGCCCACATCCTTCTCCAAGAGCCCCAACGTCTTTTCTTTCGTAATAGGACGCAAATGGGCACTCTAGGGTGGAGAATGTATTATTCAATAGAAAGGCACTTGTGGTTGTGTACAGGCAAATTGCACTTGTGTTTTTTCATCTTTTCATTGTGGTGGTTGTATTTACATGCGGTTGGGGGAGCCATTATCCCCCAGCCGACACTTGCAGGGCACATGTAAAGGATGACGCACAAGAGCGGTGACAGCAGGTGGATATCAAAACAAAATTACAGACAGCAGAAGAGAAACAAAATACTCTGGTTTGGTTCTCAGGCACTCTGGAGCGAGACAGGCTCAGATGGCAGCGAGCTGCTTGTAACTCCAGTTAGCGTTTATTACTACAGGGAAATTCTAGCATGGGCAAAAGACATTGATCAAATTGTGTAGGAGATGTTTTATTTTTTTTTTATTCTGTCATTGTAGATGAGCTGTAAGTGGCCATATGTTTAAATGATAAAAAGTTGGATTGGAGTTGTTAGACTCTGGTTATAGTTTCTCGAATGGTGGCTACTTTACAACTGCTGTAACTAGTGATGCAAACAGAACAGCAAAAATTAAACCGCAGGTTATTTACTTGCTTTACTATTTATATACTTGCGCTCTGTACACTGTTGAATGCTATTTTTTATTTAACACATGGGTAACTCTCGTAAACAAAGAAAGAAAGAAAAAATATATATTTTGCATAAAGAATCTTTATTGAAATTAATTAATTTTTCTTCCTTATTATTGTTATTTTATTATTATTGTTAATGTGAAGCATTGTTAACATTATTTTATTTTGATTTACATTGAAATAATGTTATATACAGTGGTTTTATTTCTTGTAGTTTCGTAAATGTATGCAAATTACAGTGTCACTCTATTACAATAAACACAATACATTTAGAGTCAGCACTGACAATAATGAGAACATATAAACTATTCAAAATGTGGCAGTCTTCTGGATTTTATTTAAATGTTTTTTTAAAGATATTTTTGAGGAAACCACGATAATTTTTTTGTTTCTTCGTTGAATATTAGTTCAAATGAACATTTGAAATAATAAATAAATAAATAAATAAACTTTTATAATATTATAAATGTCTTTAGGTTCATAAAGATATTATAAATGGCTGAATTGTGAGCTGGACTTTTTTGTTTTCTTTTTTTGGCCATACAGTAAATATCAGACTGTAGTAGTAAGGACATTTAATGTGTGGTATTTGAAAAATAAATGCTTACCATCGTTTTAAAGCAATGTTTTTACTATACTTCAAAGCCAAGAAAGCAGAAAGTAGGCCGTTAGTCATCCCTCATTGACATTCCTAGTGTGTCTTTTAGTGTCATATGTGTCCTCAGAGCTGGTCTCCTCCTTCAGCTCTGAAACTCTGTCTCTTTAATCTGCACTCCCATTCCGGCTGGATCGTCCCCTGAGTGCGTCCTCTCCTAAAGAGACAAAGTTATGAAGGGCAGGCGTGACGTAAACAGTTTATTTCTTGGCCCTCTGTGACAGGAGAGGCATTCGCTCCCTCCCGCTCGGAAGGAGAACAAACGTCTCTCTTCATGGAAAAACAGAATCCCGCAACAAAATCACTTTCAGAATCAACATTCGTCTTGTTCTCCGGGAATGAATGAATGAATAAATAAACACTATTATGTGTTAAGCAAACATTTATTATTTATTATTCATTCATTCATTCATCTATTCACATGTAGAATATACAGTAACTTGAATTAATGTGATTTTTCTTATCACTGGTCATGTTTTTTTAAGCATAAATATCACAAAATTGGAGTGTTTAATGTTTATGCTTCCAAAAAAAAGTAACATCTACTTTCCTTTATGTGTGAATATTTATGTGTGAATAAAGTTGTAAAATATTATAGATTATTGGAGCACATCTTACAAGGAAAAACTATTTCAGTTTTTCTTTTTCGGAATTT
Source organism: Carassius gibelio (assembly GCF_023724105.1). Classification (NCBI taxonomy): domain Eukaryota; kingdom Metazoa; phylum Chordata; class Actinopteri; order Cypriniformes; family Cyprinidae; genus Carassius; species Carassius gibelio. Next base: position 35,376,612 of record NC_068417.1, read on the forward strand.
CACATTTTATTAATTTTAATTGTTTGTATAATTTACAAGCAATTTCTCAGTGATTTTTTTTTTTTTTTGCAAGACTTTTTCCAGTCTAATATGCTGTACATTGTAATGCATTACATCTTAAAATATTGTGGCCAAAATATTAACAGGTTCCTTGTTGCATCTGCCTGTTTATCTTGTTGTAATTTATTATACTTCATAAAGGTGTAACATTTTTAAATATTGTATAACTGTTTTCAATAATTCATGAGATCATAGAGTACATTAAAATGTGCATTAAAATGCATAATTAATTTAATAAAATACTTTCATAATGCATTGTACACTGTTTTTTAGAAAGAAAATAAGTTTTCATTTCAGAATGTCATAATTATTTACTTTAAATTTTTACCTTGAAATTTGTTTCTACGTAATTATTATTATAATTTTTTTTTTGCAGTATTATCACAAGTACTAATTAATATATATCTTTATTAAAACAAAAACAAAACAAAACACACACACACACACACACTTAAAAAAAATTAAAATCCATCCCAATTTAGGGATATTTATGATTTTTCACTGAAAACAGCACAATGATCTGGATTGTTGGATCTTGGATTGCTGTGTCTCAATTATAACAAAAAATTATAAATAAAAAAAACAGCTGTCCCTGCAAATTTAGCATGGAGAAAGGAAGCGCTATATGACACACCTCAACACAGCTTAGACACTTTGTGATCGCCACTTTTAAGGGTACTTTTAATCTTACTTGTGTCCTGTTTACAAGCTAAATGCTAATGTACCTCTGTAATGTTCCTAGTTGAGAGGTGTCTGATTGAGCTAATATTTGGCGTCATTTCAGCACGCAGCATTGGATTAGCTGAATTCTAATGAAGGGTTTAAGTTTTCTGCTGTTCTGTTGTTTGACACGCTAGCCTGTTTACTGCCAACCAGCAGCTGCCAGCGCTAACACTGACGGACAAACAGATCATAGCCTGCTAATACCATGCTTTAGCGCTAATAGGCTAACCTAAGCACAAGCTTATTATGAACTGGTGGGACGTTAACTAGTCACCTAGGCATTTACAGACAGGCGGGAGAGGTAGCATGTGTGCTAATCAGGTTAGCACAGGCTGAAGATGTAAATAATCTAATTACGCTGTTGCGGCTCGCTGCGGGATCACCAGACTGCCAGGTTTTCCACTGAGAGCTCAGTCATTACCACGTCCCAATGAAGTGTTTGTTCACGCACATGTTTTCAAAGGATGGGTTTGAAGTTTAGCAGCGGCCCGAATCAAACTGAACCTGCGAGACGCTAATATCCCAGCCTGAGCTTATGCTAATGCGTATTGTTGATTGCAAGAAATTATGACTATTAGTAATGTACAGTGAACGCTTGTTTGCCCCCTCGTCTTCGTAATCAGAAATTGCAAACTGAAAAGATGTTACAGGAATAACCGAGTGCAAGATGGCAAGGGAACACACAGAGGTCAAGGGTCAACTCAAATAGAGATCAGCTCCTCCTAATACACAGGTCAAGCCATTATCACGACCAAGAAAGGAACAAGGGAAATTGGTGTAATTTTGAAGAAGTAAGGTTTGGTTTGAAATCGACAAACAAGCCGTCAAACATAATTTGACTGATCTCTCCTCAAAGGATGTGAGTGTTATTTTTAGGTGAGTTCACTGTTTGTGGGTTAGTTGTGCTTTACAAAGAAAATGCATTACGTGAAGGACATAGCTCTTAACAATGGTATCATTGGCCTGAGTGCACATTAATTGGACCTTTTGTGGCATTTTCAGCTTTTTGTAGTTGTGAACTCGTACACTAGGCCTATTCTTTGATAATTATGAAATGAAGGGGGTTATCGAAATCAGATCACGCAAGACTAAATTACGTCATCTGTGTCAAAAGTAATAGCAGATGCGTGGTTGGCGTTATTTGCAAATTGAATGTAAAATAGTTCCTAAATGGTGTTTGAGCAGAGGCTCATGGGTCATTAGAGGTGAGCGTGTCTTTAGTAGTAGATATGTTTGTATATTGGTGGAGTAAAATTAAAATAGAGAGATAGCAGTTCTCACTTATTTACTGTGTGTCTCTTTATTGTTTCTCTGCCTTGTTTCACCCTTCATTGCTGCTGATAACACTGTGTTTATGGGCTTTTTTCCTGTATTTTCGTCAGTCATTAATACAGTAAACACAACTGCAGTGAAACACCGATGAAATCCCATGTTTCTTTGTTTTAAATCTACTAATGCTGCAAAACCTCATGCACAGAGCTGATATTTTACCACATTTTGTGTTTCACCTGTTTACATTCTTTATGAAACTTTTTACATTTATACCTTCCCAAGTTAGCATTTGGACGATTTTCATAAATGATGTGAATTATATGAGTGCACAGAAAGTGCATGCACATGATCTATTCCCATCTGTAGAATTCAGTTAGAATATATAGATTACTCATTTAATTAATATATTTTATTCCTAAAACTGATGCGTCTTTAAAATCAAACAAAACTGTTGTACCTGGCTTTATCCATTTTTCAGATTCCTGCACTGGAAATTAATGCACATGAATGCATATTTAATTAGATAACTCTTCATAATTTCATATTTTAAACAATATTTTATTAATCAGCAGGGAAGGTTTGGTGAAATATGTATTTATGTATGCATGTAGATCTTTATTTATTTAGCCTTGAATTCGTTTTATTTTTTATTTTATTGAACATCCGTAGTACTAACTGTGGTAATTGTGGTTACAACAGAAAAGATATTTAACTCTGGATGCACTTGAACTTTCTAAGATAAAAGCAGTTTTAGCCTACAGTGTTATTTAACAAAAAAAACCCAATAAAAACCCAGGTGTTTTGATGTGTGCCCATACGCCTTTCATGGGTTAAGCGAAAGCCGCGGAGCCCTGGCAGTCCCCAGCTGTTGTATCCTGGGTAATTACCAATGCTTAAGGTGGACCACACCTTAGATAAACCCGTAATGCTCCAGTCTTTCACAAACATTCCCCCTCCAGCAAGCTCCGACTTGTTTGGCTCATGTGTTTGTGTGTTCTTGTTCTGCACTGGGCTCTGCTGTGGCTAGTTTGCTGTTGAGCCCAAGCAAACAAATCTCAATGTGTTGATCTTTCTGTGATAGCCGGTGTTGAGGTTACATGAAGAGACAAAGTCCTCTCCACCATCTTCTTTAGGAACCTAACCACGTAAAAAGACATATCATTTACACAGCTTAAGCTTCAGAGAGGAAGCAGAATGGCACGGCTTTATGACAAACACGAAGTGAAACGTGAATGATTACGAGTTTGAGAGCGCGTCTTCCTGCAACTCACCGCTGTGAACAGGTGTGCTGTAGTTTTTATGAAGGATAGCGAGGTTAAGCCTTACATTGTGTGTTTTGAAAAGTCTCACCACTCCCCCTGACGTCCTGAAGAGTGCATGTCTTGAGGTGCGGAGCAAATTGGACGCTAATGTTTTGACTGAGTGACAAATTCCAGACAGGAACTTCTTAACCCTGAGCAGATCAACAACAAAACTGTCGGCTCGCAGCATAATAAACAGTTATGCACTAATTCAGTGTTTTTGCCTTACGTACCCTAACAGCACCATCGGTAAAGCTTAAATACTCTTTGTTGACATCAAGACTGGATTTGACTGAATGGAAAGCCTCCAAAACTTTGTAATACTGACTGTGATTAATTACTTTCAAATAATAATTCACCCCAAAATGAAAATTCTTCTCTTTTTAGACGGTTTGTTATTCCAAACCCATATGATTTTCTTTCATTATTATCATTATTATTATTTTTTTCAATTACAATATTTAATTATTCGATTTTTCAGTGTAATGTTATTGCTGGAAAGTTTTGGGTACAGGTGCCAACATTTTCAAAACGATCACCGTTCACAACTAAACCGCAACAAAAACAACTAAAATCGCTATAATTCATGCCGGGCCAGTAGATGGCGATGTCACTGTAAAGAAACACTATATGCCTGCACACACTACTATAAGCTGAGCAAGTAATAAGCATGCGTGTGAGCTTTCATCTTCATAAATTTGAGTTTTTATAGTTTATACACAGACAATAGTGGTATTGCTTTAAAAAAAAATGGGGCGTTTGAAAAGTTTACATTTTCAATGCCGTTGTAATATAGATGAATGGGAAAAATGCTTTAAAAAAAATGGGGCGTTTGAAAAGTTTACATTTTCAATGCCGTTGTAATATAGATGAATGGGGAAAATGCTTTAAAAAAAAATGGGGCGTTTGAAAAGTTTACATTTTCAATGCCGTTGTAATATAGATGAATGGGAAAAATGTTTTGGCACGTATTTTCAATGAGCCTGGGTTGCCATTTTTATTAGCATTTTATTTTTTCGTCATGCATTATTAACCCATTTGACAGCTTTGTGTGAAGAACAGATTGAAATGCATGTGGTTATTGACAGATACATCAAGTTTATCTAAAACAAATGATGTAGCTATTTTACGAATTGGAGTTTGCCTATTAATTCAATGGAATTTCTTTTTTTTTTCTTTTAATCTAAACATGTAAGTCCACCTCAAATGAATACACCAGTTAAGAAGATAATTTGAAAATGTATTTATGAGATTAAATGAATTCATTCAAATTAGTCACCAGTTCACCAAAATGTAATAGTGGATATCTAGGGGTCAAGAATAGCATTTCAAAGCAGACCTGTGACTAAAATATTACTGGTTAGCGAAAATCTAGATCAAATCTAGATCAAGTAAACCCACTCATTACAGGGGCTAAAACCATGTTTTTGTCCCCCCACAATGGCCCAGATTCAAAGGAGAAAACAAGATTGGGATAATATTTACTGGCCATTTATCAAACGCCAACACTGTGTACAGTATGAAGACATTTCCTTCAAACCATTTCTGTCCTGGAAGGGAGGAGACCCTTGTTTATTAAGGGATATTCCACATCCTCTCTATGAATGCGCTTCGTTCTCAAAAAAACACTTCTGTCATGAAGCCAGACAATACCTGACATCGGAATCGGAAATTATAAGTGATGAAATATGATTTGTCCCGGTACAGCAGTTGCCGCTCCCATAGCTTGCAGCGTAATACAGCGTAACCAGACAGGAAAGCCCACAATCAACTGCAGTAAACACACAATACTCGTAGTGAGAGACGCAGCTTAAATCCTGGCGTTACCTTACCTCTATGCAGACTACCTGTTTGTTTGGCGGGTTCACCAAAAGAACTTGAAAAGGAAGTGCGCTCTGTGAATCGACCCGAGTGAACAATTGCCACTCGAATCTGGTTTAATGTGTTTTTGTTTCGTTAATCGTCGCCCTAATCCAAACAGTGGATCCAGACAGGGCCCACCCAGGTGAGAAGGGTGAAAGTTATAAAGGAAATAGATGCAGCTGCCTGCTTCTCGAAATGACAAAGATAATACAATAGGCATGTGTGTACACTTTAACTATGGGAATCCTTGCAGCTCAAAGCCCTGGGCTCCTTTGATAAATAGTTTGCTTGTTTGCGATTGTGCGTGAATGAGTGACATAGACACAGAGGTGGAGACTGTGAGTGGGTTCTCGCTATTATCTGCTGTTATGCTATTTGATGTCTTGCTTCCTTTCGGCTTCCAGGCTTGTTTTGTTGGCCTAGATCCAAGGCTTTCAACCAGGGGTCTGCGAGGAACCTGCAGGGGTCAGTGAATAGATGTGTAAAATGTGATTTTCTTTAAGAGATCATATCAAAATGTATTTTTAAGCATAGTGCAATATGAATTAAAGGCTAGTATTTATTTAATTGTTATTATAATGTTATTAAAGTATTAATACATATTACTGCAACATACTACATTTTTGCATCTTTTTTTTTTACTTATTGTATCCCTGCTGACTGAAATATTAAAGGGGTCATATGATGTTTTTTTTAAGATTATTATTTGGTGTATTTGGTGTAACAGAATATGTTTGACATGCTAAAATATTCAAAATACTGTAATCTATTTTCAAATACTGTATATTATTGTAGGTCCTCTTTCAAACATGCCATTTTCTACAAAGTCCCTTTGTCCGACAAGCGCAGTCTGCTTTAATTGGCCAATTGACCCAGTGCATTGTGATTGGCAGAACACCGCAAGCACTCGTCGCAAATGTAATACCCCTTTCAATAATCGCAAGCTTCATCTTTCAAAATAAATGTAAAGACAGTTGATAATGTCCTGTTTTAACATCCATTCAAGCCCAAAAGGGGAACAGAGAGGTTTGACAGACACAGTGATGGATGGTTAAGATAGCTGACTCCACTGTGTGTCTTTCTCTTTCTCTCTCTCTCTCTCTCTCTCTCTCTCTCTCAAAACTCTGCATCTGAAAAGTCAAAAGCAAAACTAATAACAAAACATACTTCCAGTAGCTGATTCAGAAGCGCCAGATTGTTGTAGCAAAATCATAATGACCTCCTCTCCTAGGTTTATGAAACGGTCGTCCTTAAAATGCGTTCTGTGGTAAGTAATCTTAAAGATTCCTAAATGCATCTACTTTTGGAGAAAAGAGAAAGAAAAAATGTAAATCGCATCATATGACCCCTTTAATTTCTTTCAGAAAATATACTAACCTCCATTTTTAATGAAAGTCGGAAGGGTTTTATTATCTTCTTTTCTTTTTTTTTTCTTTTTTTTTGAAATGCGAAGAACTAAATGTAATATTCTATGTAAATAAATGCATCTTATAAATTTAAAAATTAAAATTAAATTCATGCATTTAGCAGACGCTTTTATCCAAAGCGACTTACAGTGCATTCAGGCTATCAATTTTTACTTATCACGCGTTCCCGGGGAATCGAACCCCCAACCTTGCGCTTGATAGCACAATGCTCTACCAATTGAGCTACAGGAACACTAATATATAAATTTAGAATGGCACAGAATGCCAGTCAAATAATTTTTAAATATTTCAAAAATAAACATATTCCTTAAAATGTAATATTTTTGAATGAACAATAGCCACAATGACTGTACACAACTATGAGGTGTTTAAATATATTTAAATTCCCCTTATACAAATATAAATACAAACTTTTCATAACCAACACAAATAATTCACAGATCACTACTTTAGATCACTTTTTTTCTATCTTTAGAAGGAATGAATCTTACAAGTTTCCATGTGAATGTGTTTAAATGAGATTAAGTGGTCAAAAGGAAAATTGAAGTATTGAGGGTGGGTTAATGTTTGAAACCTGAGAGTTGTTGTACTAACTTATCAAAGAAAAATAAATAAAAATGGCATCAAGTGTAAGTGTCATTACTTTGTTTCATATTTCTTGTAAATTGCAGTTGTACACTAGTACCTAGAAGAATTCTGTCCATAGGGGGATTTAACACACTACCTTACTAAACTTGGTTCAACTCACTGTAAATCACATCTATTTGATAATCGCATATTACATTCCACTCAGAACTCTGTAATGACTTTCATTCTCGTCAATGATTGCCGGAGCTCTGTCTTGATTGCCACCTGATTTGAGTGGCAGTCTTCCTGGGGGGAGGCCGATAAACATCTTCTTGCTAGATGGCTCGGTTTTATTCATTTGTTGCAGTGACTCTGAAGAAGGAAGGGGGGCGGTGAGGTGTTTGTTTGGAACATGCAGCTTGGATACGGTACAGCCACCATACCTGAGATTCAAAGCTAGGTAGATCAAAGACCTCACTTTTGCAGGGTACGTCTGAGCTGCTGGCATGACTGGGCCGACTCTCAGTAGCAGTACGGAACACCTGAGGAAACAACATGATTGTGTGATAAGAGCCTCGTGATATGGAGCTGAAGACTGCAACTCTGTGTGCCGGTGTGTGTTAGAGAATTACGTTATCTTGCGATGACTATGGTTGTGTGTAGGTTGTAATGATTGGATTCGCAATCAATTGGGTTTACCTTCGCAAGACAACATTCGTTGTGACTGGGGGAGTACTCTTGAAGGGACACCCTTGTACTGTCTTTACCCCTAATGGGTTCATAATAGTACCATAAGAGTGCATATTACTATCTTAAGGGTACACAGTACAACTCTAAGCTACTAATATGCACCCTTTAGAGGTAAAGAAGGTACAAATGTGTCCCTTTGAGGGTACTACCCCAGAGACAAGCCGTTGTATTCCTAAAGGTGTATAGACAGTGTATAGAACGTCTGTGTTTTAAGGCAGTCCAGAGTTTCCCACTGATAATTGCATTGTAGTGCCATTCATGTGCACTCATCTTGAAACTATGCTCATTGCTGTCTAGTTTGTGGTGTCTGGCTGTCGATTTGACACCTTTACTCTTGGAACAAGAGTTCCCAATAAGTCTGCATGTGTGGGTTGGTGAAGGTGTAGCTGGATCAGAGGTGCTATGCTCAGATTGCTCCCACCTGTCAACAGGGTTAACCTGCCTCTTCTGTTAGACGCACTTAGCCGTGCAAAACGTTCAACTCTGAAAGCTAAGCAGTCCTCGATTTACCCTAATTACACCCCATCTGGACCTACCCAAACCTGTCCCCCAACAGTCAAACCCTAGTTAGTGAACCCATATGCAACATCGACAATTTCCACAGGCCTGGGCACTATTTCCACTAATGGAATTAAACAAATCTTGAGCTTCTTCAAACGCATTAAAATCTCTTGCAAATTCCAAGCATTAAATTGAGAAGGCTAACATTTTTTTTTTTCCCAGGCTCATAGATTAATTTCAGCCCACTCGTGGCTTTACTACAGCCTGTGTAACTCCAAGTACCTTGCATTTTACGCTCTGCTAAAAGATGCTGCCATTCGGTGGTATTTTAAGAAAGATACCGTCTTCCCAAAGCAATCCATACTTGAGTAGATGACCTTATGTCAAATTTTGGCCTTTGATCCAGCAGCCACGATTCCCAGTTTTTTTTTTTTAAGTAGCTACTCTGTTGGGTAACACATGACAGCATTACCTCCCCTGCGTAAACCTTGTGTGTTATCGCTAGGTGCATTTATCTTCAAGTTAACCCTAGATCAGTGTAGGGATTGGGAAGGGAAACTAGATTGGCGTCTCTCTGTGTGGTCCAGAGTGAGTCTCTGCAGCTGCCTGAGGGAACTGCACCTCTGCACGCTTCACTACTTCCACCCCCTCCTGTTCAGCCCCACATCCACCTGAATCAGCCCGTCAACAGGAAGCCAGGTACACCTAAGCCTCTGAGGATGAGACAAGTTTTTGCAGTTGTCTTCTAAATGATTCTGCAATCAGAAGAGATTATGTTAGTCAGTCGGTTTTAGCTGTTTGTAAGAGTAAATAAGCACTCAGGAAAGCTGTGGTACCTTTTTTACTCACTGTTTTGACCTTGGATATGCTCACTTGTGCAGTTATAATCAAGCTATCATCGATTCCCAGCCAGGTGTAAGTCAGTTCCATTGGCTACTTGGAATTATTTTGATCTGGCTTTGTTAAACCTGTAAATTTCTTGCAATTTCAAAGAACGCCATGATGTGCTTGTAGTGAATACCATACACTTCCCCTTTTAAGACAAATCCAGTCGAAGTGTCAATGAAAAGGTAATTGAGCTCTAATAATAGAGGGGTACATGTGGCAAAAACAAACAAAAAAACACTTACAACAAACAAAAAACCTTTGGAAAGAAATCACTGTGCTAACATACTAGTACTATTTGTTGCACAGGTGGAAATTAAGGTATATACAGGTTAGCTTTGGTGTGCATAGTTTTGATAGCATTACATATCCATGTTATTTGCACTTTCAAGGAGGGAATTGACCTACAGTATGACTTTCTCACTTGAAGTTGTCTCTCCACATTAAAGGGGTAATTCACCTAAAAAAGAAAATTCTGTCCTTAATTACTTACCTTCATGTTGTTCCAAACCTATGAGAATTTCGTTCATCTTCAGAAAACAAGTTGAATTTTTTTTATGAAATCTGAGAGTTTTTTCTGACCCTGAATATACAGCAATGCAACTACTACTACTACTACTACTTCTACTACTACTATTATTCCAAGAAAGGTAGTAAGGACATTGTTAAAATAGTCCTTGTGATATCAGTTGTTCAGTCGTAATATTATGAAGCTACAAGAATACCTTTTGTGTGCAAATAAAACAAAAATGACAACTTTATTCAACTGTGTCAAAATTTTATGCATACATATTCATTCCTCTCTTTGCAAGCAAGGCACAGCGCATCCAAGTTCTATGTTTTCTTTGCACACTAAAGGTATTTTTGTAGCTGTATAAAACTACAGATGAACCACTGATATTCCCTTGCTGTCTATGCTGTGTCAGAAAGCTCTCGGATTTCCTCAAAAATATCATTTTTTATTTATTTCTACATGAGCAACCAAATTCTGTCACAGTAGGAGTAATTGGCTTCTTAGACAACTCGGACACAAGAGCAAATGTTAGCAAGGCCTAGTCCACCTGGCGAGCAGCTCACACTTTTCCGATAAGTAGGAGAACTGCGGGATGAAATTGTACGTAGTGGGATTTTTAAGCACCTGAGCAATGCCACGAAATGACTCACTCCTTGTCTTGGGTTTGATCAGCGTAATGAGTTTTCGACCACCAGCCTAAGCCATTCAGATAGTGGGACATTTTTTTTTTTACGTCTAATCTAATGCAACTGACTGTGCTTTAGAGCCACAGCATTCTCATTTACATACCACTAAGCCTCTTTGAAAGCCCTGAGTGCAGCAGAAAAGATATCTGACCTCTGGATGGGCCACAAAAATTGCATTGGCCTCCTCATAACATGAGGATTAATCACACATATGATTACACATTAAATTACCTGGGCTGTATGCATTTGTGCTTTGCTTTGGTGTCAGCATGTTAAGGGTTTTCGAAAAAGTTCATTGCAACTACTTCCTAAAAAAATCCTTGTAACCAATTGGTTTTTGACTGATATAGACTGACATTCTGCCTGGCTTACCCTTTTCTTTACAAAAAGGACAGATTAAGACAATCCGTTGCAAGCCACCTCGACTTTGCAAGGTGCTTTAGGACTAAGAGCAAAGAGGATTTCTCTGGTGCTTCTGAGAAGATGCTGAGGAATCTTGCGGCATTAGTTTTGCCCACCTGGAAGTGCACACCAGACCACACCAGCCTTCCCCTTTGTTTACTAGCTTAGTGACCATCATCCCCAGCCTTGATAATAGCAACCCTGATATAGATATCACTTAGCAGCAGTATGTTTCTCTCTCTCTCTCTCTCTTTCAAACACACATGCACGCTCATTTTTAGAGGAATGTGTAAGATTAGAGCCCACTTTTGGCCTCGTCCCTTGTCTCATTAGAAACCAACACTTGAGTCAGACGTCCCACATCAAAGAGCAAAAGCAGGATCTAATCCAGAGATTGCAGAAATCCCTCTCACCCTTATCAGCAACACCTTCAACACATAAACCCAACTTATTTGGGTATTTACACACACAGATCACCCAACATTTAAGTCACTCTCTTATGTAAGCTGTTTTTTTGCAGAACTTGTAACTTTGTCACTGGATATCGGATGATGACATATCAGGCAGGTAAAATGTATTTTAAAGTTAGGCAGGGATACATTAATACATTAAGCTCTGATTATCTCCTCTACATCTCAACAAGCATATGTTTTGGCCCCTTGGTTCTTCAGATGTAGACTGCCATAGGGTTTATGATTGCGGAAAAGTGCCACTGGTGACATTAATGGGCAGTAGTATTGTTCGGCCGGCTTGATTTATTCCCTTTGGGCTAATGTTCTTGAGACAAGGCCTGCTGCTCCTTTTTCTCGGCCCCCTCAAGAACAAAGTGACAGCTGCAAGACTTGCCACGGCCTTTATGTCAACAGAACCTTCGATGGATGCTCCTAACGCCAATTGTACTGACAAGACGTCCAAAAGAGGTTTTGTACAGTAACTGCGTAACATAATCTGGGCATTTTTGCAAATGAAGATAATGGGAAATCATTACAAACAATCCTAAGCAGGCACTTTTAACAACAAAGCAGAATTTAAGCACCTTAACAACCCAAACTGTGAAGACAGTGTCATGGAATAAGAGAAGAACCAGATGGCCCCAGTCCAATCTGTCGCAGTGACCCGTGTGCCCGCTGCCCTGTGCCAGTCTCCCATTTATGCCACATAGGCCCCGCACTCAATCACCAGTTTATCTCACCCACTTACCCCCGTCCAGGCAGATGGCACGGCCAGATATGCCAGAAGAGCGAGCCAGCCTCCCACCAATAACCGGAATAGTAAATGAGTTAGCTCTATGCACATGGCATTAGAGTCTACTTGACCTGTTTGGAAAGTTTCACGATAGTCTCACCAATAGAGCCAACTTTTGGCCACTGAGGAGTCGTTTATGTGAGCAGTTGGTCAGAGGGGGGCCAACAAAGGAGCTCTGCAAATAAATATTCTTTAGAAGGAGGTAAAGCCTCTAAAATGGCTTTTGTTTCTAGAGGCCAAGTGCCCACTAAGTCAAGAATCGCTCAATACAATTAGTTTTTTTAAGTGATGAAGATATTGTTGCCCTCCAGAAGGCAGGAGATTTGGGAAGTTTCCAGGAGGCCATATGCTATTTTGGATTCCTTGTCAACAACAGAGCCTAAATTTTTTTTACAAAAATGTGGTAACAATTTAGTATAGGGACCAATTCTTACTTTTAACTAGTTGCTTATTACCACGACTATAATTAACATATTGACTGTTTATCAGCGATTATAAAGTATATATTCTGCAAGACCATATTCTACATCCCTAATCCTACCCAATACATAAACTTAACAACTTCCGTAATAACTATTAATTGGACCTTAAAATAAAGCGTGATGGAAAATATGTATAAACACCTCACATATGTACTACTGTTAAAGACAATAGAATTAAACTACTGAATGGTTGTATTGTTTTGTTTAGATCAGCATTACCATAACCCTACAAACCTTTTGGAAAATGGATGTTTTATATATGTTTTGCTTTGTTTTGACCAGCATGCCCATATCCCTACAAACATTTTGGAAAATGGATGTTTTCTATTGATTTGTTTTGTTTTGTTTTGTTTGCTTTGCATCCCGATAAGTTTAGCTTGCGCTCATTATTTTTTAGGTAAATCGCATAAGATCTTTATTGCTTTCCAGTCATATGAATGAAAATTTCTTTGGTCTCACTGCATAATTGGTATGACATTGAAACTATAATGCATTGTCAATTACCTGAATGTATCCCTCTAACAAATACACTTACACACATCCTCGACAGGAACCTTTTCTTAGTACCAAAACGAATTGTGGAACTACCCACTTTTGGGCGTTTTCGCACTGCCAGAACTAGGTGTGATTTTAGTACCGGACTGCCTTTATCGATTAACCAAATTTGCTCCTACTCCAGAGCAGGGTCTAATGTAGACATTGTTTGGCCAGACGTATTGAAAAACGCCCTCACCCATCATGATTTAAAATGTTATGTAACATACTGTAAACATTGTTTCAACTTATTTTGCAAGTATGTTGAACAGCAATAAGTATACGGATACTGAAGTGCAGGCACTTATGGCAAATGTAGCACTTCAAGTTGTCGTTCTTGATCCTCCTTTCCATTCTTTCAATCGATTTACGTATATGTCGACATTCCATGTTTTTGAGACACAACAAAAACACAGCTCCGATCACAGCATCCTCCATCGTCCTGTTGTTAACATTATTCTTATTTGTTAACGTTGTTTAAGGCTGCACACATATGGCATTGCTTTCGACCGGCTTAAATAGTAAATTAGTAAATAGTTCGCGCAAAATCGTTCCAGTACTTCAGTACTGTACATTTAGTTCTGGATCTAAAGTGGTGCGAAAGGCCCTATAGACTGAAAAAGAGCACCCGGTGCAGATAGATTGCTGATAGTATAATTGTGTGCAGTCTCAAATGAATAACTGAAAGAAAGATCATCCATTGTTTTCTAGTTTGCAAAGCTGAAATGACTGTGACTAACATTAAATAAGACAAATCATGTTCAAATCAACTTAAAACAAATTATAGTAGTAAGAATCTAAATAGAAGTATAAAATGCTAACACTTTTTGACACAATAGATAAGATTAACACATGATTATTGAACAGATTTTAATATCACAAAACTTTGATTAATACATTTTCAAACTGTATATGCATATATTGACATATTTTGTCAATCAGTCGAAATGTTCTCTTTTATGTTATTATTACTATATTTTTTCTTCATTATAGAATCACGAATCAAAACATATTTTCTTGAAACAAATATTAATATATTTTTTTTCTCTGAAGTAGATGGTACTCTTTGTCTATGGGAACTCAATCAGTCTTATAAGGTGCATCCTGGGATGATTTTTGAACTCATCCATTTTATTAATTTATTTCGTTTTGCCCGGAAATAATTCCGTAGCCCCCCCTTTCTAAGTGAGAATTTAAATCAAAAGGTAAATATAAATTCAGCCAAGTGTGTCCAAACTTTTCACCGCTAGTGTAATTATATTTGAGTGCTTATGAACTACCAAGTTAAGCCTCATAAAAAGCTTGTGGGTGATTTATTTCTGAATATTATTAGAATGTGTTAAAAATAAAAAAACTGGCATCCTTTCGGCAAGTTGGAATCCTAAAGTTTAGTGTTGACCTTCCTGCTGGTGGAACTAAAGAAACGTTTGCAACCAATTGCCGTATCTCCCAAAACACACACACACGTCAGGCAGGACAGAGACTACCCTCACACACACATATTCAAACTCATCTTCACCGTCTGTCAGGAGAGAGATAGTTTGTGAGCACTTGGCTGAAGAAGTAATTACACTTATCTTTTGTCAGTCTTTGTCTCAGTGCAAGCGAGTCTGCTTGAGGAACAGTCTTTGTGCTGGGAGAGGGACCTGGGGCCGCTGTCCCACAGCACTCCACCTGCCAGCTGTTCCCCGTCAACACGCCGGAGCCTATCAGAGCCATCGCTCGCCGACCCACACAATAGATCCGTTTACTAAAACTGAAGCTGTCTCGCCTGTTCAATGACTATGGGAAGAAAGCTGCGGCTACTGTACCGGTTCCTCATGGGTAATTTATAAATGAATGTTTTTGCTTGGAGGAATTTTCCGGTGAACTCTACTATGCTGCAAAATATAGAGTTTATTCAATGATTTCATCTGGGCCAGAGCAAGAATAACTGACATTTTATTTATTCATGTATTGCTGTTCTTCAGAAAAGCTGTTTTACAAATCCATTTTAAATACAGCTATTATGTGAAAGTCAAGGTTTTTAAAATATATTGTATTTTCTAATTCAATAAAAACTGAATTTGTAATCTATTTCTTGGTCAACAATGTCCAACAGACGTGCCTATACAGACTTTCAAAAATAAACCGTCCTTGAGAATCATTCGCCGGGGTAAAAAAGTGAAACTTTTCCATTGGTTTCATTGATTGTTGTAATCATCGCTTTTCTTTTTTTCTTTGTTGATTCTTTTGAGCGCTGTGTGAAAGTAAAGCTTTTCTCTTTACTGACAATGACAGTGGCTTTTGTTCCTGGTCTTGCCTTGAAACAGACTAAAGGGTTTCTGGTAAAGTCACTGGTTAAAATACACAATCATCCCTCTCTTCATTCATATAAACAGCTTCAGACCATTTTCACAGCAGCTTCTAAATCAATAACTGGAATAGACACCGCAAACCGTCTGAAAGAAAATATCTTCTCATGAACTGAGAGTGATTGATCGTAGTGAGTTAACAGTGATATTATACACTGATAAGCCTAAAAAAGTAAAAATAATAATTAATGAATAAAAATAAAGAATTTATAAAAGCATATAATTATAATTTCCTGTAAATATTAAATGCATATTTATAATGTTTCATGTCATGCTTTATAAGCAGGGGGTAACATGTTTGAACCCTTAAACACATGAAATGCTATGTTTATTGTGTTATAATGTATCAGATATAGTGCAAATGTATGAATACCATGAACAAACAAGTATTGTAATGCATATATTGGTTGTATTGTGATTTCCAAAGAAATAATGGATTAAAATAAGTGTAATAACACATTAATAATACCTTTATAAAACCCATGTGTCTCAATGGACTTCAGTAAAAGTGTGTATACGAGTTAAAATAATTCTAGCACAGATTAAAAAAAATAATACATTTGCAGATAAAAGCTTTATTACCAATCTGGAGCTTAAGTGAGAAAACTAGTGAAAATCATTTAGTTTTGTCTTAAAATAATAATAATAATAATAATAATTGCATTTGGCCTTGTTATAATGTACATTCTTTTTTAATTCTGTACCTTCTTTTTTAATGCATACTGATTTTGAGTTTTAAAATCAAGTACACTAATCTGACTAATCGTGATTAATTGCATTCAAAATAAAAGTTTATGTTTGCATACTATATGTGTGTGTGTGTTCTGTGTATATTTATTATGTATATTTAAATATACACATATACATGTAGATATTAAGTACAAATACACACACACACACACACACACACACACATATATATATATATATATATATATATATATATATATATATATGAGTAAGACTTTTCTGGTCGACTAACAGTTAGTCGACTGGGGGCAGCCCTAATACGTATGTGTGTGTGTGTGTGTGTTTTTACATAATAACTATACATATATATTACAAATATAGTATGTAAATTAAATAATACAAATATAGTTTGTAAACATAAACTTTTATTTTGAATGTGATTTATCGCGATTAACCTTGATTTATCGCGATTAATCTTGATGAATTGTTTGCATTTGTATTTATATACACAAATAAATACAAATAAAGGGCAAGTAACACATTAATATACCATTTATTTTTCAAACTTGAAAGCAGGAGTATGTTTTGCAACTTTTTCCACTGATATATTTATATATCGTATATTGCAATGTTGCAGACTGTCCGCTGTAGTTGTGTTTGTGTAGCTCTGCTGACTCTGTGAGGCTTTACCCTGCTCATTTCCTCTCATTACCCCAGCCGCTCTGGCACATCAATTATGCAAGAGGAACAAATTTTGAATTTGACACCGATTGGGCCAGTTCGAGTTTTCAAAAAACATCCCAGTATGAATAATTGAGGGTGCGGGTTCAATATGTGATCAGTAGACCATACTGATAGACAAGTGGAGTTAATCTGCAGATCTGGACGGCTCCCAGCACACCAGCGCTATATACTTATATCTGGAAAAAATGACCTCATCGCAGAACAGCAAATCAGCTATATTAATACTTATTAATATATTAATACTTGTGCTCCTGGAGTATTTGTTTATTTTATATATATATATATATAAGTATAAAGACACTATGACAAGTAGCACGTTTGTCACTAATTTAAATGTATATTAAAAATAAGTACATAATTGGGACATGAGATGCGTTCATATACTTTGTGTATGAACGTGTAAATCATTTAGTGAGGTTTTTTTTACGTTTTGATTTTAGTTAAACATTTTGATAAAAAAAAAACTAAATATAATCAATTTAGTTATTCAAGTAATATATTTAATTTGTCAAAAAGTTTAAAGAGTAAAATTGAGTTGGTGGTCCAAAAAAATAAATAAAATAAATTGCTTAATTATTGCGTTTGGCCTTTGTAGGGCAGCTATGTTTAGTTCAGTTGTCAAATAAATAAATAAATAAATGCTACTAGGTTAAAAATCAAGCCAGATCAGTTGCCTGTTGTTTCTGCAGTTGGGAGGGTGGGGCTAGTGCGGTGGGCGGGGCTTGATGAAGTCAAATGAGGCTGTGGGTGTGGGTGCGTGAGTTTGACTGAACACGCGGATTAACCGCAATGGCTCCGACTCAAACTTCTCTCATCTCGGTCTTTTTAGCAGCTCTCGATGCGGATAACAAACATCCTCAGGGCGGACAGTGTGATTCATGCGCTGTCACCTTGTGTTCCCCGCTTTGGCACGCAGCCTAATCTTTTAATTGTGTATGAGTGAATTCCCTCACTGACAGAGGAATGAGGCGTTTGGAGAGATATTAAAGTTGATTCAAACAATGTTGTGGTAGGATGTCAATGAATGCTCAGGGTTTAGCCGTGTGAAAAGGAATTGTCGGCTTCCTGTTTTGACAGTTTGGAAGTGACAAAGTTGATAGATGGTGATTGAGATGTTATTGTGTGGTTATTGAGTTTTTTTTTTTGCGTTTGTTGTGTGCTGCTCAAGGACACAAATAAACGCCACGCACAATGGAAAATAACTTAAGAAAATTCATTATACTTGGAGAAATGCAGTACTACTGTTGTCCGTGTTATTCTTTTTAAGTTGACATTATTAACAGGTGTACACATGGCAAGTTTCACACTGAAAAGGAAAAATAAAAATAAATAAATCACTGTCATTCAGAACATCACCAGTTTGTTGGCTGGTTACAATAAATCCCTTTCACCTACTGTGATGTCATGGATATATTCATTTGCACTGCAAGTCTGGCCTTGGAAGCTACAGAAGGCAAGATTTGGCCTGGTTAGTACATCCGTCCAGCTTGTTTCTCTATATATGACCTCCAGGCTCATGGAGGTCATATACAAAGATGGATAAAAACTTGCACTTTTGCAGAAATGCTTGTAATAAAATGGCTGAGAGTGTGACGGTAAATATAAAAAAAAGTTGCTATTGACTTTGATTCTTGAATTTCCCTTTTCCAACAATAAAACGCGACTTGATGTCTTCCGACTCAATTTTGATTTACTATAAATCATATTCAATGCATCAAAACCTTCATTTCTATTTTAGTACATAGCCATTTTTTTGTACGCCATGGCAAAGCGAGAGTTCATCAAAACATGTATGTGGCTTTTTTCTTTAGTAGAACAGTAGGAAAAAATATATTAATGAATTAAAAAATAATAATAATAATCATATCCGCGGCTCCTGATGATACATTGAGGTCTTGTGAAGCGAAATGATAAGTCTGTGCAAGAAACTGAACATTATTTAGCCTCAACAAGCAGGGGAATTCGACTATTTTCCATTAACTGCTTCTTTCAGCAAGTACGTCTTAAAGCTGCGGTAGGGAACTTTTGACGCTCTCGCGGTTAATAAACAGAACTGCTTGCGTCTTGCGGAAGAACATTGTAGCCGGAACTACTTCTCTCTGTTTATGTCTATGAAGAATCACAAAGGTACTGGGTTAGTCCGCCGCGATATCCCCGAAACAATCTAAAATAGTCCGAATATAAACACTTATTATAGGTGCACCCTAGTGATTCAGGACAAGCCAAAAACACGGTTTGGAAAATGGATTCATGGTGTACTCGCTTATTATATACATTTTGTATACTTTGAACACAAAAAAAAGTTAGGGACCACAGCTCTGATTGGTTGTTTCTCTTACCGCTCCCAGTTCTGTTTATTAACGGCTAGAGCATCAAAAGTTACCGTTTTACTTGTCTAAAGCCAGTTTTCTGAATCAACTCACCCGTCTACGCAAACATCGAGAAACCAAATAAGAACATCAGTTTCACCCCTTCATTCAAGTGCTCTATTCACAAATGTCTGAGTTTGAACCGTTTCCTCTGTTTAATGACAACTGTGCTGAATCATCATAGGATCAGATACACCACTCTTTGAGTTCATTTCGAGTCTCAGTGACTGCCAGGCATCTGAAAGTGAGTTTTGATTGAGTAACGTATAGGTCCGTGTTGCTCGAGTCATGAACTGTGTAAGATGCTTCAGTCTGATTTGGTGAACTGGTTCAACTAGTTAACTAAAAAGAACTGATTTAAAACAAAGATTTGTTTGTGAACTGGACATCTCTCCAGACGGGTTGTTTTAGGCTCTGGATTACAGGTAATAATGTAAAGTTTCTTGCACAGACTGATCGTTTCACTTCATAAGATCTCAATATATCGTCAGGAGCCACGGGGCTAATTTTGTGTTGCCTGTATGTGCTTTTTTGACTCTCAAATTACAGGTAGCTGTTGATTTGCATTTTATTTAATTCATTTAATTTTCTTTACTGTTCTACCGAAGAAGAAAAAAGTCACCTACTGCTTGGATGGCCTGAGGGTGAGTAAATTGACAGCAAACTAAAATGTTTGTGTGAACTTTCTCTTTAATTTACTCTAATATAGTGGTTGTTTCCCAACCAGTGATAACAGTCGGTATGTGTGATGGAATAGTTTGCTGTCACATGTAATGCTCTATGCGAGTCCTGTCGATCTTGGGTTTCAGCGAGCTTCTCTTACAGGTGAGAGTGGTAGATTAAAGCTGGAGTCTGTCATTAGCACAAAGGCTTTATCACCATGTGCACAGAGCTCTCTCATTACGCGGCCCGTCCACTCAGACAGATGCCTGTCATACACAGATCACCACTGTTGCTTCGGTTATAGACCTTACGACCACCGTCTCCAGTTACGCGAAACTGATCACAAATCAACCGCGGTAATGGTGCTAGCAAAAGAAATGCTTCATTACTAGATGCACGTGCAGTGTTGATACAAGGAGAAATGGATGGTAGTTTGGGGTTTGGTTGGCCCCATAATGATGTTGCCCTATCTCGGAGGTTACGGCTCCATCTAGAACCCACAGTGGGGTTCCTGTCATTTTCATTTAGAGAGGGATTGAGGCCCCCATGCAAATGAATGGGCCCAAATCAATAGAAAACAGCAGTTACACAAGATTCTCCAGAATGGGGGCATGGACGTCCACCCTATATGTCTCGAATATCTTTCCTTCCCCACCGACTCTAGTTTAAAAAGACTATACAATGAAAAAAAAAAAAAAATTAACTTTTCGCATTAATTGCTAGTTGATTTCGCAAACAATAACAAAGAAACAGCGAGTAACACACTGAATTAAGTATGACAATTTTTTTGCTGTAGTTTATTTGTAAAACCATATAACATACAGTCTTCATCACCAAAAATCCCATATTAATGCCATTTTGGCAAAGATTCTGCAAAGTTTTGTTCTTCTAAAGATATAGCTGTAAACTGCCATTTTATGCATCTTAAATACACATAATTCAATATTATTTTCACAATTTCTGTATAATTATATTAATGTTTATCTCAATTTTTTTCATGTATTTTAATATTATTTGCATATTCTTTGGCATAATTGTAAAAATATTTATCATTATTTTTTTACAGCTTTTACATGATTGCAGTAATATTAATCTAGATTTTTTTCATGACATAATTAAAAAATATTTTCACAATTGTTACATAACTGTAGCAATATTTAATTATAGTTTTTCTTGACTTAAATATTATTTTATTTGTGTTTGCATATCTTGATTTTTATCTGGATGTAATAAAAAAGATATGAGTTTTCACATAATTGTAGTTATAGTTTAGATTATAGTTTATAAAAAAACTATATTTTAAATTTTATAATGGATCACACTTCATCATTGAAATTCTGTGACAAGCTTAAAACAATCAAATCCATTCATGAAATGCACAGATGTGTAGCATCTTCATTGAGCATTACATACGCCAAATGTCATCTTTGTCTTTATGTTTTGTCCCACAAAGAAGTTATTTAGACGACTGGTTTCAGTTTCTAGATTACTTGGTAAACATCAAACTCATTTGCATGATCTCTCATGTCAGCTCACAGACTGTCAGACATTTGAAGAATTTCTTTTGCCACAAACACAAACCAAGTTTTTTCACAAGTTGATCTATCACGTGTGAGGCAGAGCCGCAACAGTTCATGTCCTCTTCAAGTTCTGATACATTCCTGTGTCTGTTGTCAGTCTGGGCACAAAGTGACAGATTTACAAAAACACTTTAGCAAAAGTGCAAAACAATATTACTCTGACAGATTGATAGATTATTTTGGGGGAACAATTTTAGCCATCAGTTATTGCCACCCCAAATCCTAATTGGCATCACACTGAATTGCTGTTTGCACTTCATATATATATCATACGTGTGTCTATAGTTCACCCCCCATCCCTCCATCGCTGGAGTGACGTGTGGGACAACACTCCCTACATTGTTTCCACTCCCGGACCTCACGTCACAGGAATCAGGGTAGACATGAACTCTCAGCAGAGAGTGTGTCAATACATCCACAGCCATCCGTTTGTCGTGACCCACAGCCAACACCTCGCTCACCACCTGCCTTCTCCAGGTACACCCAAACTGGTTTTCTGTGTCTGGCTGCTGTTTGCTTCTCATTGGCAATGAGAAATGCCCCTTCATTAATAAAGAAGACTTTCACTTAGTCATGCTATATTTTGACTAATATGATAAATTCCCCCAGTGTTATTGGTGTCCATTCAACATGTGCATGTTTCTGTGTGTCAATCACTTCAAAGTCTCATGTAAACACGATTTCTAAGCATTATTGGGTTTTTATGAGCTGATAGTTATCAGCATTTTGCTCACTTCAAGTTTGTTGTGAAAAATGGATATTGGCAGAGATATTAGACAATAAGTGAGACCTGTAGCATGTCTACAGTAAATTCAATGCTACGATGTACTTTAAAACCCTTTTGAAACAATAGAAAAAGTCATTTAAACTTGTCTAATCTTCAAACTAGACTAACTTTCAAAAGTTTCGAGTTTTTTGGAAAGAAAAGATGCAAGGATGCAATAAATTCATCCAGGGTAAGAGTAAAGGCACTGTTAAAAAAAGACACACACAAAAAAAGAAAGAGAAAGAAAGAAAGAAATATCATGGTTATACAAAAATGCCAACATCGATCAAATATTTATAGATTTGGGGCCTTATCTTACGCACGGCGCAATACGGCGCAAGGCATTTTCCCTTCCTTAATTAGCAAATGCATTTGTGCCCATTTGTGCACCCAAAAAAAAAAAAAAAAGAGGTGTGTTCAGGCACATTATTGGCGCATTGCTATTTCAAGGAACTGAAAATAGACTTAGCCATAGACCGACTCAAACCTGGTCTAAAGTCAACGGTGCAAAATGTATATATATATATTTAAATATATATATATATATATATTAGTGCTGTCAATCGATTAAAAAAAATTAACTAATTAATCGCAAATTTTTTTTAAAATTAATTGCGATTAATCGCGATTAATCGCAATTAAAAGACTGAAACTTTTTGGATATGTAAATGTAAAATGTAAATAATTAATGTAAACTCAAGACAAAGAAACTATTTAAATTCAAAATATGATTGTTTATTGGAATTTTTGTTTAACTTGTAACTTGATTTTCTCATGTAAACAACATACCTGCAATAAACCATCAATTTCCTCCAAATTAACTGTTGGCTTGAAAGCCATATTTATTACAGAAATAAAAACACAGGCATGTAAGTACCATTTGAATTTCAAAACAATCAATGCCAATAAAAAACAAAAATGATTTCCATGTTGAATTCTAAGTGGACTGCAAAAAAATTCCAAAGTATAGTCATTGCCAGTGCTTTAAGTGGCCAGTACGCACAGGTACTCAGTACCGCCACTTCCAAATATAGCTCTTGAGCGTACCGCCACCTCTCCGTGCGCCCAGAACGTGCTTGTAGCGTACCGGTACGCTCATTTGGACATCTGTTTTAATAGAGGTTTTAATCTTTTACCTGCACTGCCGATTTTCAGAGCGCCCTTCACAATGCAAGCTTCCTAATTCATCCCACCCAGAGCAGAAACGACATTACCCATTCACGCTTAAGTTATACAAGTGAATAGCGCATGTGTCGCTTTTCCCACTGTTAAGTGTCAACAACTCAACGTGGCCGGAGAAGGTGTGTGAAACTCGTTGTGAGTTATACTAAAGCAAAATCTTGAGTATTTATTGTCTGATAAACATTAAAAACTGTCTGCGGAGGTTGAGTCGTCCTGCAGCCCCCGCTGGCTGCTCATTGGCTGCAGCATCTTTTTTCTAAGTTCTAAAAAAATACCGTAGACGGCAAGGCACAAATTTAGATATTCATTTATCTAATTAATCTATAGCCTATGCACAAAGACAATATGATCTTTTTGTTTTAAAGCTTGATGAAGAGAGAGAGCGGAAGTTGCTGCAGCTGCGAGGAGGACAGTGATGCACGCGCACAGGAGTGATTGACAGTTCGCGGCACTGTGTACAAAAAAATACTCCGCTACACAATTATTTGTTATTTTCGTTTAAGCTTATTAACGTTAGCGTTACAGAAAGGTCTGATTTACGCACTGTTACAGTCATTGTTTTTTTTTTGTTTTTTTTAAACAATGACATTTGAGTTCATGATTTTAATGTTGCTGTTTCTTGTGGCATACTGAATGAAGAGTAATGTTTCTTGTGGCAGACTGAAGAGTAATCCGGCAGAGTTTTATACTGAAACTTTCCGTCTAAAAGTCTTTCCTTGGTCTTATCCATATTTCTTTGCACGTTGAACACACATAGGCCACAACTGAAAATAAAAAAAAACTGCAACCGCGTTAATTGCGTTAATTTTTTTTTAACGCGTTAAATATTTCAAATTAATCGAATGCGTTAACGCGCTAATTTTGACAGCACTAATATATATATATATATATATATATATATATATATATATATATATATATATATATATATATATATATATAGTCACAATCGCAATATATATATATATTGCAATTTAAAGAGCGTGTTAGTAGAAAAGAGTATTTACTAGACTATTCCATTGCCAATTTAATTCATGACTAACAGTTAAGGTTAAACATCACAAATAAGTGAGTGCCAATGAGTGCCAAGTGTCAGCAAGAAATTAAACCAGAAGCACTATTTGTCATTTCTCAATGACAAGAGGATGCACAAATTTGACAGTGAATGCAAAATATTTTCATAGAATGCGAAACTCTTTGAAGGCCAGTGCAAAGTTTCAGAGAGGAACACAAAACTTTTAAGAGCACATTCAAAAGCATTACAGTATTTTACTATTTCGAAATACATTTCAAGCGATCCCATATTTGAAAAGGCCTCTTAGCCATTGATCACACTGTTTACAAGACACCTGTTAGCATTCAGAAAAGGCTGGATACAAAAACCTCTTCAGCATTCCTTTCTCCAGGTAACAGAACGTTCTGCCAACTCCCTGAACAAACCCTTGCACAGGTGTGCGTACCACGAGTGGAGGAAACACACGCAACTGCGCTGACTGGGATTTAGATTTCATCAGGATGGAAAATAACAATCTGAAATCCGAGGAACCTCTTGAACTTTTCTGCTAATTCAGTAATTACAGCTGTGGTTGAAGTGGGCCAACTTTAAGGCTGTTACGTAAGCTAGATTTGTAGGTGGAAGTTTAACACCTGAGTTCAGGGTCTAATTAGCACGTACAGGTTACTTTTGTTAGCCTGGAATCTTACCAAGAGTTCCCAGAGTTTCGCCTGACTTGTGCTGTTAGCTAGTGGTGCTGTTAGCTTCTCAACTGGTTTTGCTTCAGGCAGCAAATTTGACAGTGGAAACCTGAAACAACATCCTCAAAAAAAAAAGCATGTCAAAAGTAATTCTAAACACTGTAGTCGTGGCCATAGCCATTTGTTATAATAGCCCCTATAAATACAACTCATTATATTCATTATTAACATTTTAAAATCGACTGAAATGTAGATGTTTGTGAAAAAATGCTTTATCTGTTTTGGAGGGATGACATTTTTTTTTTATCATACCCTACTGTATTTATTGTATCACAATTTGTTTATATTGAGTGGAAAATACCAGTCCAAAAATGTATAAAATGTTTATAATAGCTGGATCTGGCAACGCCTTCACCCTCACTCACAACTTTCTCAAGACCCATTCACTGCACTCTGGTAGCGTCTCGCAGTGATAATTTCTACACCACGGACGCTAAACATTCTTGCTAACTGTCTTAACTGAGTTATACACACAGACATTCATATGAGCAGTTTAAGAGCAAATTAGTCATTCAGAGAACACATTTTATTTTTGAACATGAAAAATGTACTGAGGTCCAGACCTCGGTGACATCATAAGTGACTATGGCCCTGTATACCTCTATAAATCTGAGCGATCCCCTCCCAAATTAATCTTAAACATAAAATCTGATTGGTTGATTGCTGTGCTGGTCCATTCTGTCAGAAAAATGTGTGCAAAATGTGTACCATCAGCAGTAAAACAGCTTGTCAATGGGGCTGTAGCCGTAAATGTGCACCTGCTCTACCTTTTAAGACATTCATGTGTACCACCTAGGTCAGGGGTGTCAGACTCACCTCCTGGAGGGCCACTGTCCTCCAGAGTTTAACTACAATCCTGCTTAAACAGACCTGAACCAGCTAAGCAAGGTCTTCAGGGCAGGTGTTTTTGAGTTGGTTGGAGCTAAACCCTGCAGGACAGTGGCCTTCCAGGATCCAAGTTAACACCAAGGACTTCAACTATGCTCCTGGAGACCTGTTGTCCTGTAAAGTTTCCAACCTTCTTCAACACACCTGCCTGTGATCCTGAAGACCAGTTCAGTTCAGGTTTGTTTGACTAGGGTTTGAGCTAAACTCTGCTGGAATGTGGGTCTCCAGGAGTTGCATTGAAGGCGTCTGATCTACCTCTTAATGGTACAAATTCACACCTTAAGGCAGGGGTGTCCATTCCTGCTCCTGGGGTCCACTGTTCTGTGTGTTGAGGCAAGTTGGAGCTAAACTCTGCAGGACAGTGGCCTTCCAGGATTGGGTTTGGATACCCCTGCCTTAAGGTATGCCTATGATACAATGGGGGAGCAATAACAGTATTGGTACCCTGAAGGCAGTTTTCCACAGACATGGTTCAGGTGTGGGTTCTGGGCTGGTCCCAAGTTCCCAAACCACTCAGTGTGATTCCACCACACGAAATCAGGTTTTTGTCCTGGAAGATCAGTTCAAATCTGACCCTGAAAACTGCTGATCCTGAATGCTGGAATCATTCTGAAACTGTAAAAAAAAAAAATATAAGTGACGCACTGCATGGGCAAACAACAGGACATGCCGTGTTTGTTTTTAGATTGGTTACAGTGAGTTAAATAACACAAAGCAGCATTACTTCATCGCTTGTGTCTCAAGTCAGTGGAAACACAAACAAAGAGGTATATGTGATCACAAAAAGACACCCGACTGTACCTGATTTTGGTGGGATGTTGATCCAGGAACATATAAACCTCCAGTTTCACTTTCTCAAGCAGCACTTCAAAGTTTGGAGTTCAATTTTGTATAATATGATTGAATCATGAGCTTCAGATGATTAAATTTATTATGCTATTGTTTATTTTAAGATTTCCTCCTAGGAATGTTGTCAAAAGACACACTGTGTCCCCAAAAACAGGCAGATGCTGTCATTGTGGCAGCATGAATGGCAATCAAATGGGATACACAAGCAGCAGTGATGTGTAGCTCATGGAAACCCAAACAGAAGATGTAGTATGATAAAAGATGATGCTGATTGTGTAACTGAAAACTCCATGTCTCCACAAGCTGTGACCTCACCGGTTTTTGCTCTGCAGGGCAAAGGAACAAACTGAGATTATTGTGATTGTGGACTTATGAGGAACATTTGAATTTTGAGCAATTTTTTGGTGGAGACATTTTTCAAGTCAAGTCAAGGTTTATTTATCAAATGCACACAGCACGTCATAATTGTAGGCAATCAAATGTTTTACGCTATGAGGATTTTTCTTTACTTGAGCATGAATAAAAGAGCTTTCTCTCTGATTTTCTCTCTGATTTGTCTCGGAATAAAATAAATAAATAAATAATGATGATGATAATAATAATAAAAATTGTGAGATAAAGTTTAAAATAAATAAATGAAAAAAACATTGTAACATTGCGAGATATAGTCATAATTATGAGGGAAAAAAGTTGCATTAGCAAGTTATAAAGTATCATTGAGGGGCAAAGTCTCAACTATGAGAGACAAAGTTGTGATTTAAAGATATAAGTCATTTCGCAAGATAAATAAACTTGCAATTGTGAGAAATAAAGTCGCAGTTATTTGAAATAAAGTAGCAATAGAAAGTTTCAAAGTAACATTGCAAGATATAGGACCTTTATAAAATGTTGTGCAGACCCCATCCTAAATTTGATCTTGCGATCATCTCTGAAATATGCGTGACAGTGATTCATAAAACGAAGTAAGGTGCAGAAAACGAATGTACGTCTTTCTTTCAGATGTAAAATCTATTAACTTGTACGCAATTGAGTGGTTTTAGCTCTGTCTTGTAAACGGCTCCTAATTAATGTAATTGACATATAAATAAATGATCACCAGTCATCGTCCAAATCCTTTCATTTAGAACAGCAGGCTGCAAGATTTCCAAAAACCTGCAGTACTCCAACAAGAAAAAGTATAGGTACGTCTTCTCAGACCTTGACGTGACGCTAAGCACTTTTCCACGTAAAAGGCATGGATTTAAGCGTATGCACACTCTAAGATCAAATCTATGCACACACACACTTTAGAAATGAGGCTCGCAATGTCTTAATTATGAGAAGAAAAAAAAAATTTAAACTCCAAGGCATAAAGTCACCTGAAGGATACAAAGCTGTAACTGCAATTTTTTTTGTAATTATGTAAAAAAAAAAAGGTTCTAAAGTAACATTGTGTGAGACAAAGTCCTGATTATGGAAAACAAAGTTATAACTGAGAGAAATAAATTTATCTGGAATACAAAAATCTGCAATTACGATATATTATTCTCAGTTACGTTAAACAAAGTCATAATCGCGAGTTATAAAGTAACATTAAGTCTCAGTTACAAGAAAAATAATTATAACTGTGAAAGTTGAAATTGCAAGAAATGAAGTCAGTTACATGAACTAAAGTCACTTTTGCAAGATATTAAGTTTTTTTGTGGTATATAAAGTCGCAATTTCGGAAACATGAAGTCTTAATGACATTTTTCTCTTTGTTTGGAAAACTTCATGGTTATGATGTTATAACCATGAACACACTGTCATTTACACAGCACTTATTCATTATTATTCCATGGTCTGTCTGGACACTGGATTCTGATTGGCTGGCAGGTATGCAGTAAAACCGTGTTAATGCACAGGTAGTTTCAAGTCAGTTTAATCATTGTTCCATATTAATGCACAGCTTTAATTGATGCACAAAAAACCACACACATCACTCCCAAGTCAAAAGCATTTTTTCATCCTAATCATCCCAGTTTGCACTACTGGCTGATGTAATCAACAGGGTTAAGGTCCAGCGGCTGAAGGGGTTCCTCAGACCCCCAGACCAACATCTCCACCAGAACGTCTCTTTAACTGCCACATCTCACGGTGTGTCTGGATACAGCTGTAGTAAGTGGATGGGACGGGAGGGGGTAGGGGGCAGCTGCACCCCAGCAGAGAGCTGTCACTGGGCATCTGCATGTGAGCGTGTCACCAGCGCAATCTGTCAGAAGACCTCAGCCCCCTCGGTGTGCACTGACAGCTGCTTTGCCTGAGCAGAGGAGAAGGTCCGCCCATGCCCACGCCAGTCACGTTACAGCTGGAATCACGCATCTGCGGTCACTCATTAGTCATTTGCTCACCCGTCTGCACCGTGGGAAGTGTGCCACCCATCAACTTGTTGATTCAGGAAGGACGTCGTTTAGTATAACTTTTTGTTTTTTTCAATTAACTATTATTCAAATCTTTTTGCATGCTGTCCATTTGAGCAATATACACTATATTAGTAGGGGTATAAAATATGTATGAAAATGAAATGTAATGCATGTACAATTATGTATTGAGCACATACCTTTATCCACATTTATGCATTTTAATGGCAGCATTTTAAGTGTTAACTGAAAAGACAATTCCATAATGCACTGTGATAATCTCCTAAAATTAAGCAAGATTAAAATGTTCATTACAAATGTACTCAATGTCACTGTCACGCCCCGGACTCATTATTTTGCAGTTTGATTCCTTGTGTTCTCTGTGTGACCTATTTTCTGTCTCGTGTTAATTGTGTCATTATCTTCAGGTGTGTCACCTGAACATGAATGTTAACATTCTCCTTATAAATTGCATTTAGTTAAGTGTTTGGTTGTCCGGTCTCATCGATGTGTACGTGTGTTTCTTTCTTCACCTTATGAATTACCCCTATGTGGATTATTAAAGACTCTGTATCATCACCTGCCTTGTTACATGGTTCTCTCCCACACCACACTGTGACAGAAGACCAGACCTTTAAAAAGTAAATCAGCTTGTTTCACCACGTTTTGTTTTTCCTTTTGTCAGTTTTTGTTTCATTTGTTATATGGATGATCCTGCCATCTTTCTCCTCCTGCTGGAGCAGAGGACCCTTTCCCTCAAGGATCAGAATGTGGTTGTCCTGAGATGGTCCTTGGGGGAATTTCGCCACCTTTGTTAAGTGGGTGCTGGTGACTTGTGCTCCACCCCTTGCACCGCGGCTGAGAGTGAGCTGAATAAGGCATGGCAAAAGGGCATAAATGAGGAGGAAGATCTCATAGACTGGAAGTTATAACTAGAAATTGAATTGCCCCCTCTCCTCTCTCCATTGTCCCTGCTGATCCCATCCAGCCCTACTTCATCCTTGGTTTCCTTGTCTAGCCCTGAGAGGGCTTCTGATCCTCCAAAGCTTGCTCCTAGAAGGTGTCCTCCAGTGCCTGCTCCCAGAAGGTGTCCTCCAGTGCCTGCTCCTACAATGTGCCCTCCATTGCCTGCTCCTCGAAAATAAGCCCACACCCCCACCCGCTCCAGCCTCCTCCACCACTGTCGTCTGGCAGCCCCTTTGGTCAGCTTTAGCACACCATCTGTGTGCTGGATTCACCACGAGTCAACCACTCTCCATTGCTGGAGGATCCCTTGTCTCCGCCTCCAGCCACTGAATCCCGGACTTCGCCTTGGACCTTTCGACCCAGCAACTCCACCTTGGCCCGTCAGTCAACCAGCTCAACTGGGCTCCCTCGTCCCTCCAGCTCTGCCTTGGTCTTTTGTCGACCATCTGCCTCTATGGGACTCCACTCCTTTGGCTCCACGTTGTCCCTCCATCACTCAGACTTTGTCAAGCTCCTCCTGCCCTCTAGCTCCACCTCGGTACTCAGTTGCTCCGGCTCCACCGTGGCCTACCGGATCCCCCCTCCGCCTCGTTCGCCAGCACCATCTGCTCTGCCTTGGCCCTCCGGATCCTCTGTGTCAGCCTGGCTCATCTTCTCTCTGTCTCCACCTCTGGTTCCTCCTCCACCTGCTCCGCCGCAATCGGTCAGCGCCCTGGAGTCATCGGTCCTTCCTCCACCATGGCTCCTACCTCCTTTGGCTCCACCATGTGCTGCAATCATGGCTGTGGCCTGGGTCCCACCTGGCTCCTCCTGCTCCAGGTTCTTCCTATTACAGTACCACATTGTTAGATTAGCAACATGCTAACGTCAAACTTGACTGTGTTGCAACTTTTTTGTGTGCACTGTAGATTCAAAGTGTAACATATGCGTTATTTATAATCACCTTTTTATAGATAAAGTGCACAAGTTGTACACAGCTAGATAAGTCAAGTCACCTTTATTTATAGAGCGCTTTAAACAAAAAAAAAAGATAGTGTCAAAGCAACTGAACAACATTAATTAGGAAAACAGTGTGTCGATAATGAAAAATGACAGTTAAAGGCAGTGCATCATTGAGCTCAGTTCAGTTTAAATATTATCTGTGAAATCATGTGCAATCAAGTCAACGATATTGCTGTAAATGAACTGCCCCCAACTAAGCAAGCCAGAGGCGACAGCGGAACCAAAACTCCATCGGTGACAGAATGGAGAAAAAACCTTGGGAGAAACCAGGCTCAGTCGAGGGGCCAGTTCTCCTCTGACCAGACGAAAACCAGTAGTTCAATTCCAGGCTGCAGCAAAGTCAGATTGTGCAGAAGAATCATCAGTTTCCTGTGCTCTTGTCCTGGTGCTCCTCTGAGACAAGGTCTTTACAGGGGATCTGTATCTGGGGCTCTAGTTGTCCTGGTCTCCGCTGTCTTTCAGGGCAGTAGAGGTCCTTTCTAGGTGCTGATCCACCATCTGGTCTGGATACGTACTGGATCCGGGTGACTGCAGTGACCCTCTGATCTGGACACAGACTGGATCTGGTGGCTATGGTGACCTCGGAATAAGAGAGAAACAGACTAATATTAGCGTAGATGCCATTCTTCTAATGATGTAGAAAGTACGGTGTTATGTGAAGTGTTTCCGGTTCCGGTTTACCTAATTAATGCAGCCTAAAAATCCTTTAACGGATTTGGATATTAGAAGCATATTAGTGTGTTTTGAGAACGCAGCGGACGCGGAGGATTATAATGTAACTAGAGCTCATTCACATACTGAGGTGCTAAATCATTGAGGGCTTTATAAGTAATAAGCAAGATTTTAAAATCTATACAATGTTTGATAGGGAGCCAGTAGAGAGATGACAGGACCGGGCTAATATGGTCATACTTCCTGGTTCTAGTAAGAACTCTTGCTGCTGCATTTAGACTAGCTGGAGTTTATTTATTAAGCGTGCAGAACAACCACCCAATAAAGCATTACAATAATCTAACCTTGATGTCATAAATGCATGGATTAACATTTCGGCATTTGGCATAGGCCGTAATTTAGAAACATTTTTGAGATGGAAAAATGCAGTTTTACAAATGCTAGAAACTTGTTTTTTTAAGGAAAGATTGCGATCAAATAGCACACCTAGGTTCCTAACTGATGACGTACAATTGACAGAGCAACCATCAAGTCTTAGACAGTGTTCTAGGTTATTACATGCAGAGTTTTTAGGTCCTATAATTAACACCTCTGTTTTTTTTTCAGAGTTTAGCAGTAAGAAATTACTCGTCATCAAGTTTTTTATATTGACTATGCATTCCATTAGCTTTTCAAATTGATGTGTTTCACCGGGCCATGAAGAAATATAGAGCTGAGTATCATTAGCATCGCAGTGAAAGCATCAAGAAACTAGCTTTACAAAATTATTCCTCTAGTTACAATTATTATTTCTGAATTGTATCACATTAAATGTTCAATCCCACAGACAAGATCAAGATTTCATAAACAGACAAATTTCCTGTTCTTCTTTGAAACAGGTTTTTGTTTCTGGCACCTGTATCAGTCCCTTATGAAAATTAACCATGGTTTTACTATAGATAAAACCAATGTAGATGATTACCATGATTAAACAATGGTAACCACAAATTAATCATGTTTTGGCACACTAACCATAGTTTAACCATGGTATTTGTAGTAAAACTGTGGTTATACAAATGATAGTCAATATGTCAAAGCAACATGGTTACTACACTTTTACATTAACTATATAATAGTTAATTTTCGTAAGAGGTGGATTTAAAAGTTGTAATTGTGACATTTAAAGTAATTTTGGATGACATGAAGCTGCAATTAAGATTTGCAATTATAAGAAGGTTATGTGAAGTCACAATTTAAACAGAGATAAAAAAAATAATAATATTGTGGAAAAATGATTACCCAAAATGTCTGCCTTTCACAGATTCACATAGTTAGCTTAGCAACATGCTAACATCTAACTCAAGTTGAATATCTTGTGTGTTTGTTTGTGGGCCACTTCAGTGGTAAATCTGAAAAATTTTGAACATATGAACAAAATAAATAAAATAAATTTGAACAATTTTGAACATATGAACAGATAACTTTGCCTAAAGTTAAAGTGTACAGTTTTTAGGGTAATAGAATTATTCCTCCGGGCACAACTGTGTCTTTACCACAAATATATATATATATATATATATATATATATATATATATATATATATATATATATATATATATATATATATATATATATATATATAATCTTACCAATTTAAATGTCAGAAACAACCATATTTCCTGTTCTTGTTTAATACCATCTTGTGTTTCTGGCACCTTCATCAGTGGATTTAGTTTCTTCCTAACACATCCAATACCTCCTGTCCACTTTCCAGCCAATTAGGTAGCAGGACACATCCGCGTACGTCTGACAGGGCCTGTCAAACAGATAAGATCTTCCTTCACCCGAATTAAGGCAAGGTGAAAGGCCAATCCCATATGGCCATCTTACAGTGATTAACATCAAGATAATTATTAGTTGTGTGACTGTGGGAAATGAGGCCAGCGTGACTGGAGCCCTAAGGTTCAGATTTTTAACAGCCAGTACAGACTTCAGCAAGGCATATGAAACACTGTCACAATATTACTCTTGTTTCTTATTTCTTATTTTGACATGACAAGAATCTTGGACTAAAACTGCACATAAAGGTGTAAACAGCAGATAAGTGTCACAGCTGTCACACGGCATGACATCTAATGTCAGTCTTCTCAAATTGTACAGATAAATCCCTTGTTTAACACTGTCTGTCTGTGTGTTTCGCATGACGGGTTTAAAGCGTTAGATTTACATCGTCAACACCTTATCAGTCATCTTTAACAGAGCTTTCTGCTCAGTATATTTTAAGGCCTTCAGTTCATGTGAAAATGACATGAGGGGATCCCGGAATGCACCGCATTAACTTGAAAAGTGATATACTTGTATATACTAGTGTAAGTAACACCTAATTACCCAATATTTCTGTATTTGTGGGTTTCATAGAGTGTCACATTGTAAGCACTATGCTAATGTCCATATTATATATGTACAATGTTACAACATGTCTGTACACAATGAGTGCATTGTATCGTATTGTTAATTTAAATGTAAGTGCATAGTAGGTAGTTATAATATGCGGGACCTTCATAAGTAACTGTAATTGAACAGTTACTTTTATTTTGTAATTAAATCACGTAATGCCATTGTTACTAGTTACTCCCCAACGCTGATAATAAATGGCACAATAACAAATGCTGTCATGTCATCTTGCATTTGGACGCCCATTGTTTGTGAGTACAATCATGTGAGGAAGTTATGGGAGGTGATTTTACCAAATCATTTTGATCACAGGTATTTCAAAATGATTACTGTAACATTTTTGAGACTGTATGCTGGTCACTTCATTTATCCAATTGGGATTCAGTTTATGAATGACTTATTTTCTGATTGACTGTGCCTATCAGTCATGCAATCGTCCCGCATGCTTCAAGTAGCATCTTGTCATTAGTTTGGCTTCCCAAACCTCCATCCAGCGAGGTGGTTCTTAGATTGAAGCGATTGCATATGCAAAAACATTCCCGCTTGCCAAAGCCTGCGATAAAAGGCTAGGAGTTAGTGGGTGTTCTCTTGTTTAGTCCTGGTCTGTTGGTAAAGCTAGAGTAGTTGACTGGCTCGACCAGTTGCTCCGCAGTCTGCAACGGTGCCCTCAATGAGGGTGTTCGCAAGACCCGGTGAAAACATCCGATGGCTCACAAAACAGCAGCTGAAGATAAGGGACAGTCAGTGTGTGTGTGTCTGCGGAGGGACAGATCCAGCTGCCTGCATCATAAAGCCTAAAACGAAATGGCAGAGGAAATCCCTTTCCATGTTTTGACCTCAATTAAGCATTCGGTAAGTGATGTAGAAGGAATTTAGAAGAGCTCGGCTGCATTCTTCTGAGCGGGAACATGCTGGAAAGCCACAGACAGTTTGCTATGTGCCCACACAGCAGTCTTGGGGCGTTACCTTTCCAGTCAACCGTGTCCACCGCCCACAGGTGTGTGTGTCTGTGTGTGTGTGTGTGTGTGCACGCCTGGACAGACGTGGTCTCAGACGGCAGGTGAGGAGAGCAGATACCTGCACCTTTTGACCCCAGACACATTACAAAGAATGCTGCTAGCTAATGCATTTCTCATTGCCTCATATTAGAAGGTTTACTTAAAGGAATGTTCCGGGTTCAAGAAGAGTTAAAAGAGATGTCATTTGTGGCATAATGTCAGTTAGCATTGACAATAACTATGGAAGTCTATGTGGCATGCATTCAGAAGGGTTTAAAACATATGTATAAAACATTTTTGACTATTTTCGTGGTGGATTAGTTTATTTCCATCAATGTCATTCTTGGATATCTCTATATGTAAACAGCACCTTTCTGGTTTCTTCACATGTGTTGTGTGAAAGTTCCCTCGTGGACTTGAAATATTACTTCAGACAAGGTTTCATCAGTGATATCTAGTTCGTGTGTTTTTAAGTCTTGTGGCTGTGCGTTTAAATGCGTTTTCTTCTTCTTTCATGCAATTCTGAATTGCGAGAAAAACTGATCGAATTTGAGATTGAAAAACTGCGAGATAAAAATTCTAAATTCTGAGGAATCAAAAAAGTCAGAATAGTGAGGAAAAAAGTCAGAATAGTAAGCATGTCTCAAAAATTTTCGAAAACTTAAATTGTGAGTTAAAAGCTGAAATTACAGTTTTTATTTATTTATTTCACTTCGGAGTCATTTTTTCTCTCTCTATCATATCATAAAATGTTCCACATGAAGTTCATAGATGTTGTCACAAAGTTAAAGTGCACATGTGCCACAGCTGTGTAATTATAGCGCACATCATTTAAGAGGCTTGTACTATAACGCTTATTATTTAAGATGACAGCCGTTGATAAATAAACCCCTCGCTAAATATAAAGTTTGTGAATCAGGAAACACCCAAATATTCCGCCGCAATCCGTTTAAAATAATCCACACCATGGCAAATGAAAAGATCCATTATAAATTCATCAGCTTGAGGATTTTTTTTGCTTACGCTGTAATTTGAGTGTGTGTCAGCGTGCGCGACTCGTGTGTTATTTATGCTAATTTGCATGCCTTTGAGATTTTAGTAGAACTGACATCATTAATAAAGCGGTAATCCAGAGGGGAAAAAATAAACAGATCGCAACTCCATTAAGAGTCTAAATTTGTGTAATATGGCGGATGATCTATCTGAGGACGGATGAAACGGATCCAAAATGTGGTGGAGGAAGCGGGCAACGTGAAGGGGAATGCTAGATAATTCTGTTAAGAAACATATAATTACTTTTAGTTCTGAAGTGAAGTTGGAGGAGACGGCTTGCATTTCAGTCTCACAGTGTGTGTGTGTGCGCGCGTGTGTATGTGTGTGTGTGTGTGTGTGCTGGGAGGCCTCAGCCCAGGCCTTGTTTGAGGAAAGATTATCTTGACAAATTGGATAAACATCTTCTGCATGACAGGACGCTGACGGAAGATGGGCTCTATGCGTGCACACCTGGTGATAGTTTGCTTAGTGTGCGAGCGCGCTGCGCAGCGGCAAACTCCCTCTCAGCCTGCCATGGGGTTTGTTTATCTGAAACAGGTAACAACAGGCATGGGAGGCCTAGAGCTTTCCAAAACACCCCGTGCAGGTTTTCAGGATGCTTGGTCAGTCCTGCCGTGATGTTTGTCAGACAGACGGGTTTAGGCCAGGGTTCAGTGAGCATCCAAAAGAGAAAAGTGTTGAAATGGAATATACTGAGGGAAAAAAAAGGATAATAAAAAATACACATACCAGGAAATGTGCATTACTAGAAAGTGCATGAAGGCCCACGTTAGACCGGCTAGTCAAACACAGCTGTATGAACAAATGAAGTTCCCAGCATGCACTGCAGCATGCATATATTATTTGGTTACTGTTCGGTTTCACTGTTTGACTTTTGGTAAACTGTTGTTGTTGCTTTGTCATTATTGTTACTTATTTGTGACAGTTTTTTTTATTTTTTTTTGATGATTGCTCACACACTAAAAGTAAAAATAACACACAGTTAGTGAAACCTCAAACTCAAAGAGCAAAACCTCAGGCCAAAATTGCACAACTTTAAGCACATTCTCAGCCTCCCACTTTTTGCAAAGCATTACACGCATTCTTTTGCAAGACACTAAACACACTTCTCTACATTAGACACAGAAAACTAACATACTGTCACTTCTTTGCCATTTCAAGACACTGCTTTCCAAAATACTACACATTCGAACCAACTGATAAAACATCAGGTGTGCAGACACTTAGCTGCTTAACTGTAAACTCAACAATGAAACGTTTATGTACTATAAATTATGATTTTCACTGCAAAATGAGGCCTAACTGCTATAAGGAACCAAAGGATTTTACAATGTGGCGGCAAAGCAGTATTACAATGAATGTGCAGTACTTGAATGTGCAGTAAATTCTTTGTGAGGTTTGCATGTTAGCTTTCAGAAATTGTGTGACAAGTAAAGATTTTGTGTATAAGCAGTTGAAACATGACTGTAAAGTTTCCCATAAAACATACACCAATAATACCAAAAATACATGTATACTAAAATTGAACTACCAAGATTGATTTGCCACTATATGAAAATTTGCTGTTATTGTTGTACTAGTATACAATACAGTACAGTATATTTTGTAATCAAATTTAATTGAAAAACAAAAAACAACAAAAGAGATGCTTTGGTTTGTTTGTCCCACTTGAACACACTCCACTGCATTATGGGATATTGTGTGTTCTGACTGTTTCAATTTGCACATTTGGGTAAATTTTGGTAAACAGAAAATGTCCATACTGTAGTATAAATACTACATGCTGTAGGAATATTACGCGTAGCACTAAAAATGACAGTAGCATGCTGTGCTGAACAGTGGGAGGCCGAGAGTGGGCGGAAGATGAAGTCAATTGATATAGGTGAGATAACAGGTGAACTTTCCCCTCCTCTCCCCCATGTGTCCTCTCTCTCTCTCGCTCTCTCTCTCTCTCTCTCTCTCTCTCTATCTCTCGCTTGCTCAACCTGGCCTGTTTCCACACTTATCCATCAGCACCGGTGAACCGAGTGAGCATGAAACACTATTGTAGGACTGACTGTGTTGAAGATCCAGCCACTTACTCAGACTCAGACTGGGTCTCACTTCCAAAACAGAACACCTTTCCACCTCCAGCTCACTGGGAAAAACAACAAAAGAAGACATGTATATAACAAGCTATATAAAAGCATATACGCTTCTTACATAGCCTAACTCCGCTCTCCATCCGAAGTTATAAACACTTATTATTTCGCAGACATCACTCAAAGTTGCATAAAGGCAATCAGTCAATCATATTAGCGATCTAGATCAAGAAATTGATCATGCAAAGATTTTTCACAGTCAGAGAATGAATTGTAGGCGTTCCGTCTGAGGCTTAAACTAGCCTAACCGCAATCATAATAACATCATAACAGACATACAACATAAAAAATCTGCTTCTTGTGAGATCTGTCCTGATATGCTGAACTGATTGCTTCTATTCACATATTGTTATTCTCTATTCAAATAGATATTTTATGAAGCTATGTACTGTACAATATTGAAACATGTAAATACATACACCATACCATTCAAATGTTGGGAATGAGTAAGATTCTTTTTTTTTAAAGGGCGTATTAAATTTATCAAAAGTGACAGTAAACACATTTACAAAAGATTCCTATTTCATATGTGTAACCGCTTCCATAAAAATATGACACAGAATAACTGTTTTCGACATTTATAACAATAAGAAATGTTTCACGAGCAGAAATCAGCGTATTAGAATGATTTCTGAAAGATCACGTGACACTGAAGACTGGAGGAATGATGCTGAGCTTTGATCACAGGAATAAATTACATTTTACAACATATTCAAATAGAAAATGATTGGTTTAAATGGAATAGGGTAAATTATTATTATTATTTTCATCCCAGAGCATTCCTTTAACATTCTAAGTTGCACATAGATCAGTATTGTTCTCTTCTTTCATGATGAAGAACAGTTGGGTGTAAATCTGTCCTATGCTCACACAGAATGTGTTACCATATCTTGATGACTGAGACAGGTGGATGGACCTTTCTATTCTGTCCTGGGGGAACTGTCTGTGTGTGATTGATCATGTCCAGTGTCACACCTAAGATCACCTCTCCCTCTTTGTAGTTGAGAAATCACTGAAGCAGATTCCATTACCAGCATTCACTCATCGCTCCCAAACAATGAGCCCCGTTCAGTGAGCTCCACATGGACATGGTCGTGACTCCAGCAGTGTGGATCATGGCTGTCATGAGGTTCATATTCATGAGATTTCATTTTGACAGGGTGCCATTTTGGTAGCTTTTACACAGGATTTAGTGATTTGTTACCACTATCTTATAGTTTTATTTCCCAAGTCTCCAGAGGGAGTAAACTGATCATACTTAGTGGATTTAGAGTTGAGTTTTCGTAATTAACTATGTAACCCATGTGTACAGCTAATCCATTGAAGTAGTTTTAAGGCTTAAGCATTTTCTTTAGCAGTATAAGGTTAAAGGGTTAGTTCATCCATAAATGAAATCCAAAAACTATGACCAATCCCTTGGTTGCCAGTGAAAAACTATTGCTGCCCATACCAGTTGACATTGGTTTGCATCCCACTCAGAGCAGTACAAGTAGGACCAGTTAAACTGGTGATGTGAATAGTGGTGAGCTTTAGGGGGCTGAGTGTAACCAAGGCCAGTTAGTAAGAGCTTTACAGGTAAAGGGCACTAGCGACAAACAATAGAGGCTGCATATTTGCTACACTCACCAGTTGGGTTGCTCTTGTTTGAATATCAATCTGAACAAGTTTGACCAGTTACACTGGTGCTGTGAGTAGATGGTAGTAAGTTTTAGGGGTGGTAGTAATGGAAGCCAGCTGTTAAGAGTTGTCCAGGTAAACTTCACTCCCCTGCCCTTAAGAGGTGCACTGACACTAGAGGGTCCAAGTCTAGTGGCCTTATCAGTGTGCCCACCTAAGTGGTTTATGCTTGAATCCCTCTCAGAGTGGAATGAGCAGGACCAGTTACATTTGTGCTGTGACTCGGATGGTAGTGGGGTTTAGGGGTTTATCCCTACTAGTACAAGCTGTACAGGTAAACCTCACTCTTCTGCCCTCAAAAGGTACTCTAGCAATAAATGGACATTATTGACTGCCTGAGATCTTAGAGACTTTGATCTTTCGACTCCTGCTCTGAGTGGTGAAAGTAGGACCTGATCGATTGGTGCCGTGACCCAGATTGAGTTTTAAGGGAGTGCAACAGAGGTCAGCTAGTAAAAGTTTTGCATGTAATCCTCACTCCCCTGACCTCAGGAGGTGCATTATTGATGCTAAAGTCTACAATCTCTAGCATCCATTTTAATGCACCTGCCTATCGAGTCGATTGCTGTTGTTTTTAATTCCTCTTGGAGCTATGCAAGTAGGACCAGTTACATCGGTGCCATGACCCGGTAGTGAAGTTAAGGGGGGTAAGTGTAAAGAACATAGTAGGATCTGAGTATGTACAATTGCCTTCACCTTTCCTCAAAAGGTGCATTATTGATGAATGCTATAGTTATTGTCTTTAGCTTGTTAAAACATCTCCCATGGCAGCTGCCCTGTTTCGAATCCCATTTGAAGTGATTTGATTAGGGTGATTTGATTATGTGGCATGAATTTAGGGGAATAAGCATGCATAAAGAAGACCAGCTATTAAGAGCTGTGCAAATAAACTTAATTTCTGTTCTCTTAAGTGGTGCATTATCGACTCACGCTAAAGCCTGCATCATTATTAGTGCATCTGCCTCTCCTACAGCTTGACACTGGTTCAGATCCCACTCTCAGTGGTGCAAGTAGGCCCAGTTTCATTGGTGCCATGACCCGGAAGGTAGTACGGTTTAGGAGAGTAAGTGTAACGAAGCTTGTAGAAGCTGAGCAGTTAAAACTTCACTCCTCTTGCTTCAAGAAGCACACTAATCATACTAGAGGCTGTGGTCTTTAGCTTGTTAGAATGCCTAACATCCATTTGGTGCAGTTTGAGTAGGGCCAGTTGCACTAGAAAAAGCACTTGTAGTATTTTGGAAATGTATGATGACAATATCATCTTTTTTCATACAATGCTTTTCTTTGAAGTATGTTAGGGTAGCATAACGTACGTGGAGTATAGACCTTCAGGTTTTATTAAACAGGTTTTGGCACATGCTTGTTCGTTTTCCTAAATAGTTTGACACTATTCCAATACCCAGCCCAGTCCCCATTGCATTTCAGGGCAACACACCACTCCGCCTCACAACAAACAATGCATGCAGACTGGGCTTTACTAAAAATAATCCCCAAGCAAATTGTGCTCTTTTTCACATATAAGAATGTGTGAGAGGATCCACTAATCAAGTCACAAAGCATCTAGAATACAAGTGTGAAGGAAACACAAGGCAGGCTGCATAAAAGCTCTTTGTACAATGCCCTGTTTCTCTTCTTCTCTCCGAGTGTATCATAGCTGACATTTCCACTCTCATTAGAGAGATTCCATGAATGGGAGCTCAAGGATGGCGTGGGTGAATGACAGGCGAGGATGGTGAGTGTTGTACCCTGCATGGTTTATATCACAAGAACTCATAGCCACATTCTTCTCTAATGGACCTAAAAGTTCTGTTTGGGGTCGAGCCGGCCATGTTTGACCGTCATGGTTCTCAAGTCAATGCATGCAAGGCTTAAAACACGAAGATAGGTTTGATACCAGTTGTTGTTATCTTTGTGTCATATTTGAATTGTGTAGATCTGTGTTTTGGTTTGATTTGAAAGTAAATAAAGGCTTAAATGTCAGTCTTTTCTTCAAGTAAATAAATTATATGATTCAAATTTAAGCTATCTTTTTATGCTTTTTGGAGTTTGAAAGTTTTGGACCCCATAATTCAAAATAATTTATATTGTGTTGTGCCGAATATAATAACACCTTAAAAAGTTTCCATATGGAAAAGAATGATTGATCGATTGATAACAGAATATTCATTTCTGTTTAAAAGAACCAATAACCACTTTGCAAACCAAGAAAACAGATGCTAATGCTATGTGTTAGGATTCAAATCTATTTCAGTGGCAGTGGCTTGGCTGGCACATGACCCATGATTTATATGTTCCCTGCAAAGAAAATAAAAAAATACATTTTGTCAGAATACACTTCGAATTTAGAATTTTGGAGAAAGAGCATTTTTTTACAGAAGCCATTTTATGATTTACCATAACATTACACCTGCTGTTGTTTTTGGCACCAAGTCAATGATCAAATTAAAATGGGAGCCTATTACACAACCAAAAAGAAACTACTTTTTTTCCCAAGTATATTTATTGTTGTTCCAAGAATATAATCCCATGTGATTCTGGGATTGAATGGGATGAGAATTGCAGATGCTGGATATGGTTGTGTGGCCATATGTCTGTTGAATCACTCCCATGACTCTCTTAGAGAGCTTGGCTTGATCACGCTGAAGTCAGTCCTTAGGTTTCCAAATTGTTCAAACTTGGCTCTTGACTTTTTTTTCTTTCTCTGCATTTACAAAAAAAAAAAAAAAGCCTTGAATCCAACTGGGAAATCAGACAGAAATATGGCGCAAACCCAGTCCTGGCTGTTACATGTAGAAGACATTTCGTTGAT
The DNA here is from genome assembly GCF_023724105.1 of Carassius gibelio. NCBI lineage: Eukaryota > Metazoa > Chordata > Actinopteri > Cypriniformes > Cyprinidae > Carassius > Carassius gibelio. The sequence goes on from NC_068417.1 coordinate 35,419,794, forward strand.
GACCTTCCTCAAGGTGCCCGAAATACAAAGTAGTCATATATGTTATGCCTTACTTGTAAATTTTTTAAATAAAAACAATAAACGTAAATAAAATGACAAAAACAAATTCTCATTAAAGAAATGCATCTTGTGGTATTTCTCAGTTATTTTTTTACTAATGAATATTCTCAGTGTACAATTTAAGAGTAAAAATGCTGTTTTTGCTAAATGCAATACGTAGAAATACTTTAAAATATGAGAAAATTACTGTTTTATCATTTCATGATGTATATAGGTTTGTGAAATAACCCACACATAACAATTCATTGCAATTATAATAAATGTAATAATGAACACATATTATTAATAAATAAATACATATTCTGTCAACTTAAGTACAAATGGAAGTATATTTTATTAAATTATAATTCAAGTATAATTGTTTTAATACAGTGATAGTACAAAACTGATTATTTAATCTTGTGAAATAATCATGTTATTAAATATTTTAAATATATATATATATATATATATATAGCTCATTATATTGAATTGAAATCATCAGGGTGCTTTTCGTTACAAATTATGATCAATGCAATTATTTGTGTTATTTTACTAAAAATGAAATGTAAAAACCAACAACAGTGTAAACAACCAATGATTTAATCCCACAGTCTCCTCTGCATACAATTTTTGATGTATGCAATTAATTGTGTTTAATTCAATTGACATTGGATCTTGGCATATCAGTGAATTTATCTGGTTAAAGTGTGTTTTCAGGGGCACCAGCAGAGTTTCTGGATGACTTGTAGGCTGTTGTCCATTTGGAGTTCAAATTACTGGATCAGAGTCCAGACATCCTCCATTCATACAGTTTGTATGGCCACGCCAGAAGGCAAGTAGTTCTCTGCAGCCCAGATATCATCTAGCGACGACAAAGATTCCTGTGACATGACTCTCTCTAAGCGACCGATTTAACCGTCTCCAGGGAGGACGACACAATGCCAACACTGAGAGAACGATACCTCGACCTACCAACGGAGGCTTGATTTCTGCGAGGTTTGTATTTGAGATATGATGAACATTTCAACACAAACAATCAAAACTGTCCGTGCCCAGCGCCAGAACCTAAAAGAGACATTCATTACTGTCAAAGGCAAAAGCATTACTGTTTCTAAACAACAAATCAAATCTCGACTGGCAGGGATAGTACAGTTTGCTGCTGTGAGAGTTTGCATAGCATAAACAATTCCTCAGTCAAGAGCAGACAGTCGTCTTGTGTGGGCTCTTATGAAGTCTGCACTGTTCACGTCGTCCCACCCCACGGTGGCCATAAGAATATGCCCAGTCATCACGCCACTGAATCCGTTCATAGTGGTCCCTCCATGCCGTTCAGATGGCACCGTCACCCATTTTAAGGAGCCGCTGCTGTGGGATGATGTGTTTGTTATTGTCCTGCAATCAAGGAAATGATCACATGATCAGTAATTCTTCAATAGTTTGTCAGATTCAGTGTTACATTCATGTTTCTGCTTTTGCTTTCAGTTTTACTGTACAGTATATAAATATCTATGCATATACAACTGAACTGTGTGTGTGTGTGTGTGTGTGTGTGTGTGTGTCAGAACAAATTAATCTTCATAATGTCAACCAAAAATGATTTACTAACCCTAACCCTAACCCTAACCCTAATCTGCAAAATTTCAGTACACTATTAGATAATACCAGTTTAGGTCAACCAATTACCAAACAATAAATATTAATACAACAATACATATAATAGTTTAATTTACATAATTTGCTTACAAATTTTACATTTTCTTAATAGTGTTTTCTTAAAAAAAAAAAAAAATCACACTGCATTTCTCAAACGGTATCAAATGTTTTGTATACATGAAAACATATAGCTGCCAATATATTTAATTAAAATGCTAGAGATTTTGGCGTCTTCTGCCAAAACTCCAGAGTGGTTTGAAAGCAGTCCAAATTAAATTGCGGAAATGAACGATTAATAATGAAATATAATTTGTAAAAATATAATTATAATATAATGTATTTCCCATTGATGTAAGTCATGTTAAAGTTGAAGCAATTCATTGTTCTGGCAGACAGATGTGATGATTTTAGTGCGTTTTTTAATGAATCAAAACATTTAATTAAAATAAATAAATAAAACATATAAGCTGGCATCTTCTCCTCATGAGTCGTTACCTAGTGACATTAGTAATCAGCTGCCAGTAATATTAACATTAATAACAATTGTGCCGGGGTACGGAACCAAATAATACACAACAAAAGCTATTGCTGGGGCGGTACACCTTTGTACATGTACCCCTACAAATAGCATATTAGTACCTTGAAGATATATATTAGTACCTGGTACCTTTGGAAAGAGTACTGGCCCAGTGGCAGCTTTTGTACCTTTATTTCGGAGAGTGTATGAATCACATTCAGGGTTGGATCAAGAGTGAAAATAGTCCAAGCTTAAGAAAAAAGTCTCATAAGCTATCTAAGAAACAATCTTGTTCTCTGGTTGTTCCTGCAAGGTTCTTGCCAAAACCTTATGTGGGAGAGATAATTGAACTCCTGCCATCTTGTTGACGGCATACAAAATGAAAGTGTTTCAAGGGATCCTTCAAAACTCTCTGCTCCTCTCACTTTGGAAGAGACGAGATGAAGAGCAGGGTCAATCTCCTTCCCCCATTCCAGGCCTACAGCTCAGGGACTCCATCTACCGAGAAGGCACCTATCAGTTCCCTGCTCATTTGTATAATGTCGGGTCACGGATGAAATTGTGGCTTACATGGGGGATTGAAGTTTTAATTCAGGCACTGCGCTTTGGGGCTTCAGTCCGCCCACTCAACACCCAATCAATTAACGGAGAAAGAGGCTCCTGTCTCCTGAAGTCTGCCCGTCACAACGGTGAATGTGTACTGTCAACTTCCAGCTGTTGTTTGCTCGTGTTTAAATATGGATGATATACCTGGGAAACGCTGTAGATAACAAACACATCACAGATGTATGCTAAGTAGGATTAGCAGCACGAATATCATTTTGCATAACTGTCCGTCATCCACACAACACGTTTCTGTGGTATCTGTGGCCCGAGGCTACGGGATCAGATGTTTTTCGACATACCGCAGTTGCACTGTGCATCTGTCAGGCGTACTAGCGCGCTAACCACTTATTACTATCCACCACATGTGCAAAAACGACTCAAGCCTCAGGTGACTGATGGTAAATGAAGTCAGCAAATTTCAGCCGTGCCTGAGGGAGATGGCAAAATAACAGCAACACAACATACGGACAACATAAAGCCAACATGATGGGTCCATGGCAGATATATCAGAGCAAACACTGCTCTTCTCTGAACGCTAGATGACTTTGACTTGAATAAATGTACCTTCAGATGCGATGATTCATTTAGAGGGGTCACGGACACATTGACATCGTCAATTTCACAGGAAGAGATGACAACCTACAACATGCTTATTGGATTTTTTTTTTTTTTTTTTTTTTTTTTTGTTTGCCTATATTTCAAATTCACAGCAGTTTCTATGAGAAATGAAATAAACGTTTATTTCTATTCACACAAATTATGATTACAGGGCAAGGTTATTGATTAATAAATGCTTATTTTCATTACGTTCTTTTGCTCAATACTATAACTTTGATTTAAATGATTTTAATAATACATTTTAACATTTGCATCACATGCTTTGTTCCATATGTTTGGCTATTGTGACAGTAAACTTGCTCAGTAGCGCACCTGGTACAGCATTATAAGGTTAACATTACCAGCTTTTGTTAACACTACTGGTTTAGTGTACATGATTTTCAAACACGACAAAGCATTAGCTATTTAGCATCACTCAGCTTACATTTCATTTCTGAACTGTAGCAAAGCCTACAACCAAAGCAATAAGTCGCCAGATTCACATGCATCTGATTCAGATAAAACTGAACACATTCTTAGTGCCACTTTATTTATTTCCGAACTGTTGCATAACATACAACAAGCAATATAATTAACATTTGCTAGATTCATGTTCATCTGTTTCGGATAAATCTGAATGCGCTTTAGCGCCATTCGCCGCCCATTTCATGTGCCAACTATTGCCATACGCAGGGCAACCAGTGCAATAAAACACTGCCATCTGCTTCTGATAAAACCAAACACAATTTTAACACTTACCAAACATTGAATTTCTCAACTTTCTTTTTAAAGATTCACTTTTATATGTTTCGGATAAATATGAAGTTTATTTTAGCATCACTCATTCGACATTTAATTCTGAACAGTTGTGATAAATACACAAGAACCAACTAGGGGTTGCACCAACTAATTAATTAGTTGACTAGTCAACTACATTGCTCAGCCATGACACTTTAAGCTTGACATCGACTAGTCAGACTAGTCGCTGGTCCTATAGAGGGTGCAACAGGTTAAGAAATCTTTGAAGGACTTCATCCTTTACGATTAATTCACACATGCAATCGCGCTCACTAATGCGTTCATATGAAGGTAATCTTTACTGTGCTACTTTATCTGTAATGTTATCTGATTTAGAACGAGCAGAAATCTGTGAGAAATATGACGACCCAAAGACAAAAGAACTGATAAAATTTAGGTGTTGTGTTATAGGAGCAATAACCATGTGAGCAACACTGTGCACAAGGTGTTTTTTAAAGCTCCAGGCTTATGTTCATTAATGACGTCATTGATGACTAGTCGACTTTGACTCGACTTTCATCAGATAAAAGTCGACTTTAAAAAAATCAGAAGTCATTCAACCCCTAGAACCAACATAATAAAATTCTGGCAGAAACATGTTTGTCCGTTTTCTTTTTTTCAAAAACTCCCGCAATGTGTACAACAACCAAGATTACTTTTCCAGATCTACTTCACATTAAACCAAACATACTTTTAGCACCAGCCACTGGACATGTAATTTCCAAACTGCCATGATACGTACAACAAACAATGCAACAAGACGCTACCAGATTCACATTCATCTGCTTCAGATAAAACCGAACATACTTTTAGCACCACTCACCGAACATTTACTTACTGAACAATCAATCGACTTAATAAAATACTGGCAGATTCACATTAGTCTGTTTCAAATAAATCTGAACATGGTTTTAACACCACTTACCAGACAATTAATTCCTAAACTTCCGAAATACCTACAACAAGCAACATAATTAAACTTTTCCAGATTTGCGTTAACCTGCTTTGGATAAAACCTATTACAATTTTAGCACCACCCAATGGATATTTTATTTCTAAACTGCTGTGATGTGTACAACAACCAATGCAATAAAATGCTGCCAGATTCATATCCATCTGCATCAGATGACACTAAACACATTTTTAGTGCCACTAACTGACGATAGAATTTTCGAACTGCCACAATGCAAAAGTCAATGTAATAAAACCGTCAGAATCACGTTCTTTTTTTTTATCTTAGAATTGTATTTTTATTATTATTCTTTTAGCGCCATTTACTGGACATTTCATTTCCGTGTTGATGCAGTACATACACTAGCTAACATAATAAAACGTTGTCGCGAAATGTATTTTATTTATTTATTTTTCAGAAATGTCATCACAGTAAAATATCCCCTTCCTGGTGATGGTATGCCTTTGTTTGGCGAGAACTTCCGTGGTCAGAAGTGGCCAGGAACTGGAAGGCAGTGTGTGTTTTGTAGGGGTGTTTGGCTGGCTTGTAACTGTGTTTGACCCCTTGCCGGGCCATGGCTAATGCAAGTGTGGGCTAGTGAATGGACCGAGGTCAGTGCCCAGTGACACATGACCTGTCACGGTTAATTCCAGTCGCACAATGGATCCGGCCCTGCCGGGAGATCATACCATTACACCTCGATGCCAAATTAATTGTTTGTTTTCATGGGATGCTCTCGCGCTGACCCAGCGGTCAACTTGCTTTAATAACATTCAGTGTTAACCTAGGAAAACCTAGAGAGCAATAGAGTCCAAACACAGATGGAGCTCAGGTTTGTCAGGACCTTCTCCACTCTGTCGCAAATGGACTCTCGGTGCTCGCTCAAAAACCATCAATTACGTGAGGTAATATCCTTTTCCACAAACAGTACTTGAGAAGTGACCGCAAACACCAGAATGTGCCCAAATATAAATGCAGGCAGAGGTAAAAGGAAGCAGTGGAAGCTGGTGTAGAGATGCATGTCACAGCACTTTGTGTTGAAATAAAGAGACAGTTGAATATGGAGAGCACAGCGCTGGCCTGGGAGCTTCGAGAGCGAGAGAGACCGTAATGTCACAGAGTTTCAGCACCGCAGGGCTGCCACATTGATACTGCATAACAGTTCTACAGTTACACCTGCCCCTTACTGTATTCCATTCCAACGGGACGCCCTGCACTAAGATTAATTATGACTCATATACTCATTTGCATACAGTGTACATACAGGCGTATACACTTCCTCTGCATTATTCAGAAGTTGTCTATCAATAAAGGGTTTGATAGTTGAGTTGAATTTTAAGATCGTTAAACTTTTTGTTTGTATTCATTTATTCTAAAATATATAAAAATGTGATTCATGCATATAATAACTTGAATGCATGTTTTCATGTTTTAATTTTATTTGTATTTTCTTGTGGAAATGTTAAAAATTTTCAGTTGTTCTTCTGATATCACAAATTCCTGAAAGTAAATCCTACTTAATTTGAGATCATTTATTACTATTTCTTTAAAAAAAGAAATTACAAGAATGCTTTATTAATAATTGAAAACGTCTGTCATGTGGTGCAACCAACATATTTAGGACACAAAATATACAACAAAATTATGTTAGCAGATCTTTCAAAATAAGTTCAGGTACTAAAATGTCAAATGGTGTGATTTATTATTAGTTAATGATATTTAGGAAGAAAAAAAAACTTTCAACAAAACGTGGAACTAAAAAAGCAGAAGTGTATATTCAGATGTATTCAGATGGGGTAATGCAATATAATATTTTTTACTTTACGATCATACCACATGACATTTTTAGAATAATTACATTTAAACATTTCTTTGTATACAAGTTTTCAAAACCTTGTTAAACCAAAGTTTTTTCTTTGGTATAATGCATAATTACTTACGTTATGTGCCATAATTAATTGTATATATAAACATTTGCAAAGATTAAGACAATTAAAGAAAAAAAAAACACTGAATTGACATTGAATTTATATCCATATCATTGAATATTAGTCTCTGACCTATAGTTCACAGGAATACGTTTTTTTCATATGAGTTTACTAACAAATTAAGTGATACATTTTCAACCAGTAACGTGACAAAACTGATCTTTTATCACATTGTTTCACATGCAAAGCTTCACAGATACATGAGCTAATAAAAGACTCTCTTAAACTGGCTTAAAAGTTCATTTGGTTGTTTCATTTCAATTAATCAATTCAAATAAACGATTCATTGACTCTAGAGTCCCTTTATCGGTTTTGTTGGAAAATATGTAATTATAAGCTTCTGTGACTTCAACGTTGCTCTGTAAAAGGTTGTTTTGTAGTATCTTTTTGTCTCTCTTTTATTTGTTTTAAACAACTGTAGTAGTGTACTTGATTCCTTTTTACCAGGGCAATTTGACTGAAGCTTACTTACACAATTATATAAGTAAATATGAATAAAATGTTTTTTTTTTTTTCTTTTTGAATAAATATTTAAAATGCCATAAATCTATCTCAAAAACCAAATAAAGCAATCTACAAACATTTAAAACAAATAATAATACTGTATGCAATCAAAGAGAGTCATCACTAATAATTTTTAATGCCATTTATCAGTAATCTTGCATAATAAAAATAATAATAAGAAGAAGAATTTTACCGAGAGGTCAAAGTTGATACTCGAAGCTTGCTGACACCAGTGTCCCAAGATCTTGTCCTCTGCGAGATGACAAATCAGGAGAATTTGTCCTGCAAGTTTCGGCAGATCCTGCAAAAGCTAAAACAAATACTGTGATTAGGAATTCGAGCAGCTCTGAGAGTGATGGAGCTGCTATCTCTACCTATCACCTCCGTTATTTGCGTTTAAGAGGCTATAGTTTAGACGGCAAACACTAGTTTGGGTCAAATCTCCCTGATGGGGTGGCGGGATGGGTCAGTTGGTCACAGATGCTGTGCATGTATAGATCTGTCAAAAACAAGCACGAATGATCACAAACAATAATAATTTATTTAGTAATACAACGTAAAGCCACTCAAAAAAAAAAAAAAAACCTATTCAACAGGGAGTCTATCTTTCCCCTCAAAAGACTCTCTCTGGAGTGTGTTTAGTAAATTACAGAGCCTGGAATTTTCTCATAATTGGCCATTTTATCATTTAGTTACAGGGAGCTTATTCTGAGGGGGCTCCCAATATGATTTATGAAATACAATTAAGCGTGAATTCTTTCAGCTCCTCATTGCTAGGCTGCGGCACGGCGCGTATCTGCCGCACTACATTGAAATAAAATGAAAATACTGTTAAGTAATTGGAGAAAAAAAAAAAAAAAACAGTCATGGCCGGGAAGAACATGTGACCGAGAAGGGAAAATTATCAGTGGATTGTGGATTTATTCCCCCCTCCCAATAAATATTCCAAGGGCTTCCCTCCCATCATCTCTATTTTGAAAGTGGAGAGCGAAACGGCCTCCAACTGATAGGGAAACTCATTTTGTAGAGCGTGTTCAAAGAGATACGCCTGCTGCGGAGATTGAACGCTCTCCACGAGCCAGTTCCTCTTTGTCAAACAAAAGACGCTAATGACGTTGATCTCTTTCCAGGCCAAATTGCTTAGTTAAGATTACCACATTTTTGGTTGGTCCGAAAAGGACTGTTAATTTCAGTGTAGCTATAAACAGTATGTTAATATTGCACACAAATAATCAGTGAGAAAATAATTTAATAATTTCGTAAGAATTAAATGACAGTTCAGCCATTCTTATTCTGTTATTACTGGAGTTTGCTAAAGTATGCATATAGCAAGACATATTTCACATGTTTCTATCTTCAACTTAATCATCCTGCAAGAGACGTGAATGATGTGTGACATATCATGTGACATCAGTCAGTCAATTTTTATTGATTATCTACAATCAATATCTTTATTATTATCTAGAAACCCTGCGGCGGGTTCTTTTGACTTGGTCCTATAAGCAAAACTTTTTAAACTCTGAGCAAACAGTGAAAACACCCTATTAACTGCAGTAAAAACCACTCATAATACCTAAACAACTGCATAAGCAATGGCCTAGCAACAAGCCACAACAACATGGTATGAAGTTTTACATGGTCTCACTCTCACATTTACTTCAAATAATGTTATATAATGTTATGTATATATATTTAATAAATTAAAATCAATGCTATTTTATCATTGATACACTATTAAAGTTTTGATAAAATGTTATTTTCACAATTAGGATCTGAAAAATATTTTTGATTTTATATATATATATATATATATATATATATATATATATATATATATATATATATATATATATATATATATATATATATATATATATATATATATATATATTCCATTTCCATTGAATTATGTCTTTGAATTATTTAAATATTTTAAATTTAATTTAAAGTTTTATTATTTTTTATTAATTTAGTTTAAATGTATTTTTATCCATATATATATATATATATATATATATATATATATATATATATATATATATATATATATATATATATATGTATATTGTTTTAATATAATTTTATTTTATACACATTTTAGTTTTAGTTAACTAAATATCAAGATAACTAAATGACAATTGCATACTGTGCTAATTAGTCAAACAATTAATCGTACATCCAAAATAAAAGTTTTTGTTTGCATAATATATAAATGAGTGCTTTGTAATATTTATTATGTATATATAAATACACACACATGCATATATATATATATATATATTAGAAAAAAATATGTTGTTTATATATTAAATGTATTTATTTATAATATAAATTAAATGAATATAAATATAGACATGTAAATATTTTCAATATATACTGTATATGTGTGTATTTATACATACAAGATAAATATACACAGAACACACATATATTATGCAAACAAAGACTTTTATTTTTGATGTGATTAAATGTGATTAATAACTTGATAGCACTAATAAATAAATAAATAAATAAATAAATAAATAAATAAATAAATAAATAAATAAATAAATAACAAAACACTGTTTCCAATCATTCTTTAGGCTTTTAACACAACCTTGCCACAGATACAGTTTCTTTTAAGTCAAAGAATTGTAAATGTACAACAGCCGTTCAAACAAGAGAGAGGACAGTTATAAACTACAGTTTTGTTCACTTTTCTCTCTCTCTCTTCCTCCTCTAGAAATATGGAGGCAACGCCTTGAGGCTTTCCAGTCCCCATTGTGAGGACTGCCAGTTCTGTTTGGGTTCATTGTTCTCGTCTAATCAGCCATGGCAAATGCGGAGCCCTCCAACTCATTACGTATTCACACTCAAAAGTGACCATGGGAAGTTTTCGGAGGCCCAGCCCAGCATCATGGGCTGATGAATTACCTGCCTAGATGACACCTAGTGAATCCACACAGTTGCCGTGGCAGTGCTTTTTGATGGCACCATCAGCCCATCGCTCATCTCGGTGGTCAAACAAGCACCCCCCTCCTTCCCCTGCTCAGACCAGCTTGAGTTTCACTATTGCCGTCTCGTCTTTCAGCACCTCTGCCCCCCTTCCACACACTCTATGCTCTGTTTACAAACTCCTGCTAACGATAGCCACCCTGACGAGCTTATACAAGGCCTGTTGGCAGTAGTGTCCGACATTTATCCTTCGTGCACCAAGACCAAATGTGATATCAAACACTAAAGGATACGATATTCCTTAGACTTTCTTAACAGATAAAAGTTAATCTTCCGTAAAAGCTCATCTACCGGCTTATCTACAGCAGTGGCTGGGACTTTAAAATAGGTCACATGTGTGTTATGATGGCAGACAGAAAGGGAAACAATGCTAAATGCAAATAATATATATATATATATATATATATATATATATATATATATATATATATATATATATATATATATATATATATATATATATATATGTATGTATTATTTGCATTTGGCATTGTTTTCCCTTTCTGAATACAAATGCAAGAGAAACACTTTCTTTATAATTTGTTGTTGATGCAAATGTGTGTGGTTATTGGGTCAGTGATGGATCAATGGCATACAACAGTATCCATGATAAAGAAAACATTTTTAAAATCTAGTTTCAAATTAATGAGCCATGTTCTTTCAAATTAACTTATATTCATTTAGGTTTCAAACCATTTTAATTTAACCAAAATTATACTATTTGAAATAAAATGTTACATTCTGATGAATCTAAAATGTAATGTAGTGCAACCATCAAATAAAAAGTAACATCTTGAATACACACAGTGTACAGATATAAGTCATTATTTTCTAAATGTTTTTTAATTATATTTTTCACAGTAAAAGGTATGAGATTCATGAAGGGCTAATTTTTATTATTTAATTTCATGATTAATGTTGTTGTTGTTGTTGTTTCTGCATGTTGGTTGTTGGTTCAAATCTTTTCTAAGAAATCATAATAAATGATTATGCCAAACTACTTAAAAACATATTATTGAAATACCTTTTTTTTACTTTACTTTACTTTATTTTATTTTACATGAATTTGTATCACCTTATTTTACTTTATAACTTGTATGACATATATATAACATACATGAATTGCATGCTTACTGTGTTTTTTATTTATAGATAGGACAAATACATAAATTCATGTCATTGACCCTAATGCCAGTACCACAATTTGTTTCTGCAGAGGATGATGTAAGGATGATATGCTGCTATCTCTATGTTGAAATCTAAATTCATGTGACATTTACTCTGTCAGTGAAAAAAAAAAGTGTGTACCTTTAGGAGAACAACAGCTTGTTACTGGAAAAGAACCCTTAAAAGGGCAATGTTGTAAATTATCTACCACAAAAAAAGTGCAAATTATTTCCTTAGACTAGTAATATGTACTCTTAAAGTAGTACTATAAACATTAAAGGAGTAGATAAGGTACAACGTTATGTTTATAAATGTACCTGGACAAGGGAAAAGCTGTTGTACCCCTTTTTCTGAGAATGTAGAAATCAACAGTTAACTTTTGCATGATAAGCAATGTTGGAACTGTGGCTTTTGAAGCAAAACCAGTTGAGAACCACCTATATCATGCACCAGCTTTAGAAAATCACCTGTATGTTAGTGTCTCTAGAAGTTGTACAGAAGTTGGGTAGGTTCTGTGGCCCTTTGGACCTTATTTTTGTGAGCAGTAGGGGGCGGCGGCTGCCAGTTGTACGGGTTAACGTGACAATAATTTGAGTTGACTCACCCATCCCGTTCTCTAATCCCCTGGATATACTGCACTCATACAGGTGTCCACACAATCCAATTATCACTGCCATGCTTGAGTAGAAAAAAAATACTAGAAGAGAGAGAGAGAGAGAGAGAGAGAGAGAGAGAGAGAGTAGGGGAAATCAAGTTAAACATCTACTGTTATTCAACTTAGCCAGAGGCGTGTCTTACATGTTTGTCGTAATTTATGAATGGCTAGTCTGGAAATCGAGCAGCAAGCAAGTTTTTCTTATCTGTGCTTTGATTAAACCAACTTTCCTTTGAATACCATGCTTGTGGCACACTTTTGTTTACAGGTGAAAGTGATACCAACTTCCCTTTCGCTTTATTTCCTCATTTCCATTACCGATATGTGACACTCAACAAAACACCACAACAATGCAGGGAGCTACAATCACAGGTGCATTCATAAAATCTGTGATGTGAGCCAAGGAAAATCTCATCCGCCCATCTCGCGACTCACGACCTGTAGAGGACGTCTAAAAGCGACAGAGCACCCCCAACCCCCCCCCCCCCCCAACTGGTTTGGTAACTAAAATAATGGCAGCAGGCTGATTCTCAAGCATGTAATATGCTTTCTTTCTCCTCCTGCTGTTGTTGAAGGAGGGGGCGTGTGTTTCCTTCCCTGTAGAATCCCACTGTTCGCCCCCCTATAGGGACAAAGACACTTAGATAGAGGCTATGCCTTTTGGTACACTCCCCCTTCAAGGATCATGTTGAGGACTTCAGGAGGATATATGAGAGAGCTTCCTGAGCCAGCATCCAGCAGGTGGGCTAAAGTCAGCTGGAAGACCCTCTCAACAGATGGAGTCAATCCCACTTCCCCCTTGGATTCAATAATCCAACTTTCTCCCAAAACTCTTATTTCTCTAACTCCTAATGGAATGGATTCAGGAGTGAAGCTGCTCTGTCGTGTTGACTTTTATTCTGACCTTCTGAAGTTAGTCATTTGTCATCAGAGCCTTGTGTGTTTGAATTGTGGCTTACTATATATCTCTCCCATTCTTTTAGCCGTCTTATACTCATATCCCTGTATAGTCCAAAGTAAACCAAACTATCATTAATTATCAGAAAACAATGGGATGTATGGCCCCAATCACAATGGTCCTTAGAGAAACTTAACAACTGTATAAGCAAATATGAATCTTAATTGGTCTTTGCTAAACCGCCATGAGCTCAGTAAATGACAGCAAATATCCTTATGGGAGTTCTTGTTTGAGTCCCTGCAAAATTGGTATAACTCTGCAAATATGAACCCACATCTCTCAGGATGAGTTTAGAATGAGGCTTAGCTGCTTGGCTATAGCAATGTGAAGTTGCTAGAAATTAATATTTTGTAGAGTGACAACTGGTTGTTTTGCAGCAGATTCCCAAAATGCTAATTTTGTAGAATGACATCGATCCTAGGGTATATTTACCATTGCACAGAGTCAGTTTAAAGGTTAGAAAAAAGAAACTCTATAAAGCAACAAACAGTGGTTGAAAAAGAAAGGAAATAGTTCACAAGAACTTGCCACATACCAGTAAGTTAGTACTTGCCTCCCTCAGACAGTTACTGACAGGAAGTTTAGAACGACTCACAATGGCCCACCATGATCCAGCAAAGACACCGTAAACCACCAGGGTTTCTATAAATGCATTCAAATGTCAGCATAGTGGAGGACATGTGTTCCTCTTGAAGCACCTCTGGAATTCACTCAATTGTATGAAGAATTCACTCAACTGTTGAAAAATGTGGGGTTGAGGAATTGGTGGGCTTCTGTTCATGGATTCCACAATGCAAATGGTTTGTGTTGCTCTGGAGGAGAGAATGTAAGAATTCAGTGATGAGGCAATTGTGATGTAGGTGTGAGTTAGATACGAAAACAGGAAAGTACTTAATATTTTGATAGGTTATGGGTAAACTAACGGGTTTGCCAACCATAAGGATTTGATAGAAAGATAGCTTTCCATATCCACATCTGACTGATCAAATTGCTTCTATTGGTCACATGCCTTTGGCCTGATAAGGTAAATCTTACCAAATAATATATACACAATAGCATTCAGAAGTTTGGGGACAACACTTTTTTTTCATGTCTTTGAACAAAGTATTTTATGCCTGCTTTAAACAATAAAAACCAAAAAAATGTATATGTGAATATTGTAAAATGTTATTTATTCTTGTGATGCAAAGCAAAATCTTAATCTTAATCTGAATCTTCATTATCAATATTGAAAACACTTATGCTACAGTATATTTTAATATGTTTGTGTAATATCCTCCCAGGTCCTTGGTGAACAAAGTTTAAAAGATTTTTTTTTTATTTGAAATGCATTTTTGCTAAATTATAAATGCCTTTACTGTCACTTTTGATCAAAATTGGATGTATTGTATAAATGTACAATGCATATTATTGATTGTGTGTGTGTGTGTGTGTGTGTGTGTGTATATATATATATATATATATATATATATATATATATACATATATATATATATATATATATATATATATATATAAGCATGATTATTCTATTTTCTTTATTTTTATTGATGTAAGTTTTCATTCTTGCCATTATTTGACAATTACATGAAAATGTATGACAGGCCATTTAAAAAAACAATCATCCTTATTTTAGGAGTAACATTTTGGCAGGAAATGTGCTTGATTGTAAATTAAATGAAAATAAATAAATGTTTTTGTGGACAAGATTCTTTAAAAGTTTGGTAAGCTTTATGATCAACTATTGCTGCAAATTATGCAGCACTGACTTTTAGGCAAAAAGTAAAGTATCACAACAACCCTCTAATTGTTAGTTTTCCAGTTGACATAACTGGAACTAGTCTAAAAAAGAAGCTATGTCAGTTTTTGCTTTCCCTCTTGAACAGCCTATTTTTTATTATTTAGTCAAAAGGAAGCCCTTGTGTGCTCCTCCAAGACAAACGTCTATTGGAATCTCTGTTGAATCACAGAGCTCCTCGTAGACAGTTTCGCCTTTTGACAAAGTTTGGGGCCGCAGAGAAAGAGTCGCCTTGTTTGAGGCTTCACAGTACAGCTGGCCTCCTTTCCTCCAGTAGTTTATTAGACACGGCTCTTAATGAATGGGAGCCGCTGTTACAGTAAGTGACAATTATTCGACTTATCTTGCTCGCCACCAGCGATCTCACATATCCAACGTGGCCATCATAATTCCTGTCATCATAAAGAGGGCTTGTTGGGCACTGGCAGCATCCACAATACCCATCCTTCAGAGTCAGTTCATACCATCTCTGTCTGTGTTTTCTGAGTTTATTGGGGTACAGTAGCGTGAGGCTTCACCATGGATGGGCGAAACTGACAGAGGGATGCAAATAAACAAGCAGGGTTAAGCCCTATACAAATGACATGAGCGGAAACTGCACAGCCCTGGCACTCCCACAGGAACCATATCTTGTTTCTAATTGCTTAGAAAAAAAAAAGAAAAGGAATGAAATGCAACCGGTAAACATTGCAACGGCATGACTCAATCAGGTCTGGGTAGGTCTCTTGGTCCACAGGGTTTCTGCTGTTATATTGTTATACCTCAAGTAATAAAATGTTTGGTATAATATAAAGATGTTCGGTATATTGTTATTCAAATCTGCATTTACAAACAAAATCGCAAAAAACGAATCCTGATATTATTTATCACACCTCTTGTCACTTCAATCCTGTATGCAAGTTTGCAAGTTTATGAGTATGTCAAGCTCCAACAGTGACAAAAAAAAAAAAAAAAAAAAACTTATTAAGTGCATACACTTAACATACACTGGAATAAAAAAAAGTCAATTTTTCATTAGAAATTGCTAAAGATTTCACTAAAAATTACTGAGATATGGCAGGCAACACTAAAATAAGCATTAGATCTTAAAGTACACACACTGAAATAGTATTTTCTTGTAAAATACAGTCCACTAACTTGTTTTAAGTTTTATTTACAAACGTAAATATATTTATTAATATTATTTAGTATTTATTTATTTTACTGTGTAGAAGCAATGAGGGTTAAGAGCTTTGGCCGAAGGAACATAATTGTTCAATCAATCAACAAATAAATAAATAAATAAATAATGAATGTCAAAATGTTTCCTCATAAAAAGCTATTGTGTGACTTATACTGATTACACTGAAACAAACAAACAAACAAAATTGTCTAGGTTTTACTTTGAAATAACTTTCACTTAGAAATTGGTATTACCTTTCACAAATACAAATAAACAGCAAGTAACATCACATTATGCATTATGTTTATTTATTTATTTTAATGACAAACACTTTCTTTAAATGTGGTCAAATTATCTTTGTTTTATTTCTCTTATTGGCTACTCTGTTTTACTTGCAAATAGTAAAAGCAAATGGATTTTAGATCTTTTAGATAAAAGAAAAAACAATAAAGAATATACAAAAATATTTCCTCTTACAAAGCTTTCGTGTAATTTGACCAATTAGTTTTTTAAATTGAAATTAATATTAAAGTAAATTTTCACTTAGAAATGGCTAGTAAACTTCAGAAATACAGCGTATTAACTGTTTTTTAATTGAAAACAGCTGCGTAATAAGTCTTCAAAGATTATCTTACTCATTTCGAATAGTAACAGTGCACAGGTTTGGGTGAGTAAATGTAATTTTCATGCTTAACTATTCCAGTAAAGCGAACTCTAAATGGATTTGAGGAAACATTCCTGTAAATCTGCCTCTGGTCTGCCGGCATATTAACTGTAATTCTGCCTTCTCACCATTAGAAATCTTCATTCAGTGTGTAATCCTGATTTGCAAGTAAAAACACGAGAGGCTTTGGTGTGTCAGAGCGGCAGTATTAGACAAACAAAGGTGTGTGTGTGTGTGTGTGTCACGTTTGAATTCGCAAATTCTGTTAACGTTTCAACCTGCAGATGAGAAATTAATAAAAGGCACGCATACCCGTCTACGATGACATAACCCTGTGTTTTTGATTTTGTTTTTGCATTGTAGTGAATATGCTGACGTCATGATGTCAGCGGGTCCAAATCACGCCTCTCTCTTACAAATTTAACCTCTGTTTCTTTTTCTGATAAATGACAAAAACCTGTGTTGTTAAAGATATGAACCTAAAAACAAACAAATAAATAAATTAAATGTAAAAAATTAAAAATCCAATTTTGATGATTTTATTTGTTTGATTTTATTTGATGTTCCTGAATTAACCTTACTAAAGTTATTTTAACCCTGTAAAGACTGACATTTGAAATAACTGTGAACATAAAAATCTCTCTCTTTGTTGTTGTTGTTAATGGAACAGCTTATTGAACTTTTACATTAACTAACTAACTAAATAAATAAATACATTTGAATGATTGATTGATTGACAGTTTGGAACAGTTTGTACAAGTTTAACAAGCTACTTGAAATTACAATTATAACAATACTTGTTTTCACCCTTTATTTCTCAGTAATATGTTTTAGATGATAATTAATTGCTAAGATTTATGCTCAAAGCTCTGCAGCATCGAAACATTAAAATCAATGCAATACATTGGTGATAAAGAGAATTACAAATACAATTCCTCAAAAGCCTATGGTGAATACCATGTTTGGTATTCACATTTCAACATAATATTCTTCAGTCCAGTAAGTGTTGAAATATTACTAATAATATCAATGTTATTCTTATGTTTACTTTACAGCAAATATACACATAAAGCTGAAGGTGATGTTTGTGCAATCATAATAAAATAAATAGTATCTGCGATAAATAAATAAATAAATAAACAAATTTCAATCAGAAAATGAAGGCATGTAGTAAAATGTGTGCAACAGGTGTTGATCATTGTTGATCATTTAAAAGGCTTCAAATCAAATATGATACATTAGCTTCATACAGCTAAGGGCCATATCAGGTATCAGAAATACTAGCATCTCCACTTTATTTCACATTTTACACTGTACCAAAAAAGTCAGGATTCTTCATGTTTTGCAAAGAGTCCAAGAAATGAATTATTATTTACTAGTAATTATTGCACTCATAAATTATTACTCATGAGATATCAGTCTTCAGGCATTGAACTGCTGCTTATGAATGCATGAAAATACACACAGGCTTAGAAGAGAAAGTGTGTTGATGTTGCTGAGAGACACTGCAGCAGTGGTATATGTGTGTGTGTGTGTGTGTGTGTGTGTGTGTGTGTGTGTGTGTGTGTGTGTGTGTGTGAGCGTGTGCTTTGGTATGTTTGTCCCTGTGAAAAGAGGGCCTGTGTTCAGCCCAGCCTGGGCCCCTGTAATGCTGCAAACAGCACGGATTTGGGCTTGTCTTTTGTTGTCCTGTGTGCTGACATCACACACTGCTGATGGGCTAAAATCCCTCTTTCTCCAGCACCAGCACTTTTGAAACAAAACTGCTATGGCACTGATGAGTAATGCCAACTTGCCAAAAATACCTCATTAATCATCACACTAGCACACAAACAGACCAACACGTCCAAAAGAGAACTCAAATATTCAAAACCACAGCCGGTACTCACAACACTCTGATTCAAAATGATCAAATAAATAAATAGATAAATGCTAAAATACCCAATAACGTAAAAGATATGACATGTTGCATCTATTTACCAGCTGTATATCACTAAACCGATAGAGGCAACTTTATATTTTTTACATGAACACATCAAAATTTACGTAAAACATATATTGTCACTAATATATTTAAAGAGAAAGAGAGAGAGATCAGAAAAAATGACCTTTTTGAAATCAAAGTAGCATATCTCTCTGTCAATTATATTTCCGGAGAACTTCGACATTAATGTTATCCCATGACTTCTGCATGAAGTCTTTCATTGTCTTACACTACTATTACACACTGGATTGTACTTACTTTTAGTCTGATGATACAAGGGGCAACATTTTAGAGCAATGTTGCTTGGGCACTTTCCCATGGAGAATGGGTAATAATCTCAATCTGGGTACTTTAGATCAGTCGTGTCTTACCTGGTTCCCCATTGACAGCAATATTAACTGAAGTTGCCCAGCAACATTGCTCAAAAAGTTGCCCCTTGTATCATCAGCCTAGGAGTTTCTGAAAACTTTTCCATTGCTGTTCACCTGAACTCAGATCATTCTCAGTCATTATGGCTGTAGAAATGGAATCTCGGCTATATTAATGTTTGTAACATCAATAGCCATTGAGGTGTGAAAATGGAAGGCCACATTTCCATTTACTCGCAACCTTGCAGAAATGTTTACACGAAACACTTTCACCCTGGAAATGTGCCGACGAAGGCCACGCGGCAAACCATGGGTTTTACTCTATAGGCATGGCTAATGAATCTAAAAAGAGTGGCAAAGGTGACATTATGCTGAAGTAAACAAGCCTACATACTCACACACCCAGCAAACATTCTGTCACTCACTTCAGCCACCAACGAGTGTGACGGCGTAATAACAGCTTGAACTCCTAACAGGAGTAAAGACAAGCGTGCGAGACGCTCTGCACCCGCGCTATGAGTATATCACCGTTCACTTCTGTCATAACCACACTGACAATCACACACTCAGGCCCTTTTCTGAGTATCATCTCCTCTCCGAATAGCAGAAAGGCCTTTTTTCCCCATGACTTTCTAAGGGGTCCAACGTTTCAGAGCAGTGTTTCCCATTTTTTTCCAGCGTTGATGTGACAAGAGTGGGATGATACCAGCTCTTAGACTCATCGTCGAAACTGCACTCAAATGCAATCAAATACAATCAGCACCAATCTGGCAGGAGTTTGCCGCACTCTCTCGCTGAGTGGCCAGCAGACAGCCTCAGTCTGTTAAACGTGACAGATGGAATCGGCCCCGCGTGGTGAGTCAGTCCTTTGATCACACCGTCTCCCCTGTGACCGGCCCAAATCATTTCAAATCGCCCAACAGGTTGACTCAGATATTCAGGGCCACATGTAGTTTGGCCTTGTTGAAAGTGAGTAGACTTGAGTCCTCCGTCTCGATGTGAGATCATATTGGCTACAGTATGTTATGCTGAGCTGAGCTGCGTTGTGTCACGTTACTATACGAAATGCCTGTTGCCACTATTCAAATTTAGACACTGCCATTCTTACTTAGAATTCGATAGATATTAGTAAGGGCAGCCATTTTTTATTTGTATTTTTGGCGGGAATGTGAATGAGGCTGTAAGGGACTGAATTATGGTGCGTTCGATGGATTGGACTGTTGTTAACAGCATAATGATTGTTCAGACAAAACGTGTTTCTGAAAAAAACTTTCAGTGAGACAAAAAAAAAAAACTCCATAAAACAGTTTTGAAAGTCACGAGCTGCGAAAATGACAATCTAGGATCTTAATAAACGTGTGCCTTTGTAAAGACTGCAAGGAGGTTTTTAAACGACACCATTTTCAACTAAAAATTTCATTTTTATGCCCTTTGGCTCTTAATTTTCACAACAATGGTGTTTTAGGAAACTGAAAAGGCAAACTTTTGAAAACAGGTTTCAAAGTCCAATTTTTAGAAAACGTTAACATTATCATCTCTGTGAAAACAATGAATGCCTGGATCTGTATATTTGTTCGCTTAGTGTTTCTTTACAAAGTGACATCAGCATGCGCAATACAGCGTTTTGTTTTGTTTTCTTTCATTTTCGCAGATCTGTGTGTAATGTTTTCATCTGTTAGTGAAACTATTCAAAAACTTTTGTTTTTATTACATTGTTGACTTGTAAATGTACCTTAAGTCTATCCCTGACAGCCTCATTTTCATTTACGTTAAACTAAATATGGCGTCTAACCTGAATAAGATCTACTGGAAAAACCTTTCATAAAGCTGCCAAAATTGGTTTTTAAATTGAACATCAAGTTAAATCGCATTACATTACATTGTGGCAAAACTTAAACATCAAAATTTATTGAATTTAAAGTCTACTGTTTAATACATTCTAAACACAGTTTTTAAGTATTTTTCATGTTGGTGGCTAAAGGGGCAGTCACACTAGACTTTAAACGTGCAAAATTATTTCGGACCCCACTGCTAATATGGGCGGGAGCAAGATAAATGGTCTCTCCTTAATTATCACAACATGGATTAATATGTGCTTGTACTGTGTCTTTTGCGACGGCATCGAAATCGTCTTATATTGTATTCTCTGTATCTCTCTCTATATAAATATATACACCATAAGCATTAAAAAATTAAAAAACGTCCTCATTCAAATGTATCATCTGTTCCTGTTTCCACTGACAATGCGAACCATGCAGCTTATTTTTTATTAAATTTTTTATAATCTTATAAGTATGTATTATATAAAATAGGACGCTGCGCTACAGCTAAAGTATTATAGCGCTTCCTTCATTTTTGAATTTCTGTACAGAGAGGTCACGCAGTGACGTATTGATCTTCTACTGGTCCCACATCTTCACGTGATGCAAATTCGCAGGTCAGAGTTCACCAAACTTGAACTTTGGAATGCATCGAAATGCAAAGTTTTTTGCATGAGCTTGCGTTTACGGTCTTACGCATTCGAATGCGTATGAATGGAAGTCAGTGGAGAGAAAAGTGCAGTGTGACCGCCATATGATTCGCATAAATTCGGACAGTTTCATTTGTACATCTGTCCCTCTGGCGGTTATGTCTTTGGGTTGGGGTTAAGGGAGGATCTTCATGCTTAAGTTTTTATAAATAACGTTAATAAAACTTTTTTAAAAACAACAACATACATTTCTGTACTAACTCGAAACTGCCCCTACACTGAGGTTTCCCAACATTGTTCCTGAGTCAATGAAGTGTCTGCGGATGTACACATATTCACCAGCTCTTCTCCAGACCGTTCCAACTTTTAATAAGGTTTTAATGACCACTTCTAAAATGCAGCCCATTGCTGAAGAGACGCTCTTTCCACCCGCCCCCTCTCAGAGCCGCAAATCTGTCAGGCCCAGCTAAATTCTCACCCAGGTTGTCAACCGTGCTTCTCCAAGACAGGGTCACGGGGTTAAAATCGATTTCACAGGCCACCTGGAGAGCCTAGGCCGCAAACTGACTCAAAAAATTTATATCAGTCTTAGAATTGCCTACCACCCAGGGTTAGGTTGAGCTAGCGCTCCCCCAAAAAGTCCCAGGCTCAACAGAAGTTGGCACAGGCAGAGGCTGGGGTTGTTGACCCTGCAAGCTGACCTCTTCAAACTTCAACTGAATTGTTCTGGCAGTTTCCACGGTGACAGGCCACTCCAAGCTGATCCTGCTTAGGCTGAAAAGGGGTGCAAACTTTACTATAATCTGCCAAGCCATGATACAAAAGAGAGCAAAAAACATCAATGATTTAAAACAGTGTATTCATTTGAAACAAATTATGGAACACAACACAAGTCAGATTTTTTTGTACCTCACTCATTTTGGTATTTTCAAAACTTGGTAAACCACCCACCAAAAATTGGGCTATTCAGGTCATATTTCAGCTGTCACAACGAGCTTTATTTCTTCCCCCAGCTTGAGAATTTTTATTTGCACATGCACTTTTAATGAGAACTGAGACGTGAGATTACGATAAGCGTTTGTACATTTCCTGTTTCATGGAATCTTAACCCATGCATGGGCATTCATTAACCCTGTGACAAAGCCTTCATTAATGTCTCGCCTCTTAAGCCGTACATGGGTCTCATGAAATGGACCATGAATTAATCTAATCTACAGTTGAACTGATTCCATGTTAAGCGGAAGCCACACAAAATACACAATTATTGATCCTGCATTTGAGAGTCGACGTGTCATTTCAGCTGACCAAACAGGAATCATTAACTGAAAGACGGATGATGTGATATGATATAGTAAAACTGTACAGCTCAAGCTGTCATTAGGCATTAATCCTTTGAATTATGAACTTCATAATGTGTTGGCAGGTGCAATTTCAAAAGCTGCTAATCTGCGTCATGTCATGTTCGGTTTCTGTTCAGAAAGCAATAGAACAGAAATGACTCTGACACATACATCAATTCAAAGACTTCTGCTATCTTGATTTACCTGCCATTTGTGGTTTGTCCTCTTAGATCAGACAGATAAACACTGAATGACAAGCAAGTGCACGCAAAATTGATCTTGCTATATATATATATATATATATATATATATATATACATATATTACACTTTTATTTATTTTTCACAAATATTTCGGTTTCACTTTGGTAAAGCTTTTATAAAAAATAATGTTTAATGCATTAATTATGCCTTGTAATGCACCTTATAATGCATTGTATGCTCTCATGAATAATTATGACAACAGTTATGATCAATTATAAGACTTGCCTATTCACTATTACACCTTTAGAAGTATAATGCATCAAAACAAATGAAAAACAAACCTTCAAATATTATAATGTATTTTAATTTTGGTTACAGTTATTTATGAAAAACTATAATGCAATAAAATGTGCATTAAGAATTTCTCTATAACACATTATACATAAATGCTTTTAGTAAGTTCTATACAGAGAATATAAGTTTCACTGAAAAAAAATAATTAGGATATAGATATGAACAGTAATTATTGGATTATATCAATAAGCAAGCTACTTCATATGTAATTATTTCTGGAAAAAAAACTTGTAATTGCACATTGTTATAATTAATTAGATATACATGAACTGAGTGTAACATGCAAAGCGCAACCAATAAATCAATCGCAAATAAAGTGATAATTCAGGCTTTGTTGGGATACAATTGGCCAGAGGGAACCCAGCACTTGGGTTGTTGGCAGATAATGCCATAACTGCCCACCAACTGTTGCGTGTTTTAATGGGACTCGCTGTGTTTCTTATGTTAATTGGGTGGGCTGAGCGCAAAGACAGTGAAATCTCATCCTGCGACTAGATTGGCTTTTCAGAGGGAGATGTCATTTGGCTGAGCTCTGATCTCCTCGATAGCGAGATAGGCACCTGATTCAAATGCTTTGCCTGTTCTCTCTAGTCACTCGATCGGCGTGT
This sequence comes from Carassius gibelio, assembly GCF_023724105.1. Taxonomy (NCBI): domain Eukaryota; kingdom Metazoa; phylum Chordata; class Actinopteri; order Cypriniformes; family Cyprinidae; genus Carassius; species Carassius gibelio. The sequence continues at coordinate 35,444,176 of NC_068417.1, forward strand.
GAACTCTCTTATTTACAATCAAATGGCCTGACCGGGCAGCACACACTTCAGCATCTCCCGTATCACCCCATGCGAGCAACAACACCCGCTTTTAACTCACACCACGCGTTTGATCACGCCACCTTATTGGTTGGAGTTCTATATGATAACCATTGTGGGAAATTTGGTCAGGAATCTCGTTAAATTCTATTCGTTCTGTATACTACAGGACAGAGTCTTATTTAGGTAGATGAAATATAGTTATGACGTGATGCTATTTTATTTTATTTATTTTTTTGTTAGTAAGTTCTTCAGCAATACGTAGAAACGCATGTCATGGGAAAATGACTTAAATACACGTGTTTCTGATGACTAATGATATCATTCCTAATTGACAAGTTATGTTGTTGTATTTGGGGGGAGAGAGAGAGATAGATAGAGAGAGAGAGAGAGAATGTTAAAATTAAAACAAAAACAGTGAAGCAATTTTGATTTAAGATATATTTTAATCATTTATTGAACCACATATGTAGTTAGGGACTCTGACGAGAGCACTGGGGCCATTCAAAGATTTAGTCCCACTAACCACACTTGAGAATTAGATTCATGCAAGATAGGTATGCGATGATCTAAAATGCGAAGCGTCGATTTATTTTTTTATAGGTATGCATTAGCATTATATAGACCAAGACACATTTGAAAACTGTGGTTCATTGTGTGCTATGCATATTAAGATTTAAACTAACAACCAATAAAAACGGGGTGGAAATAATAAGAATTCACTTAAGTCCAAAACCTCCTTTTTCATTCCTACTTAACTTTATTTAAAATTAAACAGTGGGATCATTATCAAATAGCTAATTCTATCAGCACTTAAATGTAACGTTTAATTATGTGTTTTAATGACGTAACGTTAAAACGATTCGAATCGAATATGAAGCCATATTCGATTTAGCGGCTTGAATAAAAAGTGAAAGTCTTGGGAATCCACCGCGTGTGGATACCTTTAGGGCAGGAAGAGCCACAAAGAGGTGAACATTTTGAGAAAATCAGTTGTCAACAAGCCCACGCTTTCCATTCAGATGACACGGGGGTGACCAGAGAAACATAATGGGCCGGTTGAGGGGCCCATTCAACGTCCAGACAAACCCTTTCTTCCGAAAGTACACATACGTCTGGTTGATCCAAAAACTGAGAAGAGAAACGAGCTCTGGGAATATTCCCAAAACATTTCCTTTCCTTCTCCAATCCGTGATTTCGTCACTTCAGATCCCCCATTTCTTCAGCTTCTTAGAAATTCTGTCAAAATCGAGGCTAACTTAGTAAACAAATAGCAGATTAAATACTATAACTGACGATGAATATGATATTTTTAAGTAGGATGACCCAGATACTTTTAGTATCATTAATCAACATATATGCTATGTACAAGTGAAGCTTGAAATCGGCGGAATGAGGAGAACAATGCTCTGCTGTTTGTGAGGGTCAGCTAATGACAACCTCCCAACAGCCCCCAAACCTAATGCTGGGAAACCAGCAAAAAAACTGATTTCACATGCTGAAGACCATCCATGCAAAAACTGCGTCATAGTACACACATTCACCTGATGGCATTTCCTAGGAAATGGGAAGCACAACGAATGTATTTTGAAGAGGTTATTGTGTTTGATGAGGACTTAATAAAAACTTAGAGAAAGACTTCCTTGCGGCGCTCAAAGTCGCTGTGCGATCCCCATTTCATTTAGATTAAAACGTGACGCCAGTGCATTTAAAATTTGAAGTCAAACTTTATTTTCGCTAAACATTTCTTTTCTGAGCTTTTGAAAAAACTTTCCAAAACCCTTTAACCAGAAGTAATTTCCTTTTCTTTTTGTTCAAATATAGCGTGTTGTATCGCTTTCGCTCCGAATAAAAACAACAAGAGTAGCTAGTGTAAATGTTTTAAATCCGAAAGAACGAAAAAGCGAATTTAGAATTATATAGCTTATGCGGTTTTAATAAGACATGCATAAACGAGTCTTAATTGGTAGATAATCGCTTATTTATTTCAATATATTTTGAATAAAAACTTTCCTCCCATCTTAAAAAGAGTGCAGTGTATAAAACCCCCATCCCCCGTCTATCTCAGTCTATGAGAGTCAGTGGTGCATTAAAAGCGCACTGGATCCGCATTGCTGTGACTGATCTGCTGAATAAAAGCAGAGATTGTTCCTCGCATGGGATGAAATACTCGCACCTCAGCTTTGCATATGGTCAAACTTGTTGCTCCGCATAATGATACAGAAACACTGTGTTGCAGGCTGACAGATGTGATCTGCTTGAATAGATTGATCTGTATTGTCCGATCCGTTACAGGCGATTAGAAAAGAGAAAGCGCACACAAATTAGCGAATTATAACAGCCCCGAATTGTTACATTTAATGTTTGTTGAGTCTAGCATAGGGGACCAAGATAATTACAAATAAGAATAGCTTCATTGAGACGGATCATATAAAAACGTTTTAAAACTCTATTTCTAAAGAGCTGGCTTGCTTTATTCTTTATATCTGTAGGATTAATAAAGTGATGATGGTTTACCCTGATGTCTAGAAAAAGGACCAATTAACCACGGTTATTCTGCCATTAATCAGCTCAAATTTGGAACAAAACAAATAGTGTATGTTTGAGAAGCCATGAAAATAATTTTCCAGGTTTGATAAATGTAGCAAAGCAACGCAGCTGATGTATTAAACAAGCACCAGACAATAATAAAAAAGCATATAATTGCATGGAGACAATAAAAAAGGTGTGTGCACATTATTAATATCGTTGTACAGTATGTTATGGGATAAAGAGTATTCTTTCATGAACATTATTGAGAGAAAGCAAGTCTTACATTAGCAAACAAGAAGGATCTTATAAAAAAGTAACTTTGCACAACAAAGACTCTGACAAGAAGAAGAAAACCCCTGGCATGCGAGAATGTGATGACAAGCAGTTGTCAGAATTTGGTTGAACTGGAGTTGAGTGCCAAAACCTTCCACGGGATCTGGGGTCGAATTATGACAGACTGTACAGTGATATTAAACAAGAGTTTTATTTCAATCCCTTCGATTCCAAAAGCATTCGCGCGCACACAAACAATAGCTATATGAAATACAAAAAACAGTTATTTTGGTTGCAAAAAAAAAAAAAAAAAAAAAAAAAAAAAAAGACTCCAGAAAATAAAAGACTCGGATGAAACCCGAGGTAGCCTTTTGTCAGGCTCGGTTCGGGCCGGCCGAGGCGCGAGACTGATGTGGTGCTGGCTGACAGTGTGTGGTCTTATTGAGACCCCCATCCCCCTGTTTCCCTGCACCTGCACTGGATCATTCACCCAATGAGAGACATCTCTGACAGTTCTCAATTCAGCCCATCTCACAATGCTCGGTCCCCCTCCATCACTGCCCCCCTCCCGCAAAAACCGCAACAAGAAACAACTTATTACTTTCTCCAAATAGTTAGCGCCTTTCTCCACCCACTTACTACCAGCGCCTGCAGACAGCAAATCACAAACACAAAGACTGATGTTTACAGTACAAGTACTTCATATTTTACATTCGATTCTTTAAAGAATTAAAATAGCGTTAAACGCCATTAATGCGAAACTTTAATAATTATTTGCGAACATAATACAAGACAACTTTAATAAAAATGAGTTGATGTTGAATTTTAATAAAAGCAATAAATGTTTAATAAGCTTATATGATAATACAACATAACGGTGACTAATAGATACAATACTATAACCACATTTATTTATGTTTATATTGTTATAGTTATTAGTAGGCAGTAGTCGTTGTTTCTATATAACATTTGAGCTGAACTCTTTGACTGTTTCCATTGGTCAAATATCTATATTCATCAATATTATAATGAAATCGGCACGTTTTAAGACTAGTTTTGCAGAGCCAAATTATTATGACTTGCATTTTGAAGAATGAGAAAGTTTGACGCTCTTTGAGGCCAACATGGATAAAAAAAAAAAAAACTCTTTCTAGGTATTGAAAAAACAACAACAACAAAAGTCCATGTTACTGTCATCCGAGATGAAATCCTAAACAAGTTCGGATTTGAGCCATAAGCTCAGGCTGAAGAACTGGTTTTATTCAGTTTCTTGTGGAAAGGTTTCTAGTTTGAAGTAGCTAAAGTCCCCCATGCAGCGCTCACCACCTGTTGCTCCACAGATATCTGCTGCTCTACAACATCACTTTCCGTCGGTTTTATGGGTATAGCTATATATTTACATGGAATGGCCTATTCCAAATAAATATATAGCTATACCCATAAACGTGCAATTCAACAAAAAACACTTTCCATGACTTTCCCATTCTAACCAAAACAAGGGTTTTGTGCAGATTCTTTATAATCCACACACAAGGCAGCTAAAACAAGTCTATCACAAGAGAGCTCAAAATGTAATGTCATTAATAATTCGAGTCATTCGATGTTTTATATTAGGTATCAACATAATATAATTACATCCCTCCCCCCAACACGCCAACTTTTTACAAAACCGCGTTATTCAGCATATGATCCATTTTTTGGTAAATCAGCAGGCCTATTTTTCAGATGTCACTCTTGGGGAAATGACTAAATAGCGGCAGATTGTGGTAATAACTCTATTTATTATTATTATTATTTATTATTATTATTATTATTATTTTATTTTTTTGAAAGTCCAGAACCTCAGACCTCAACCGGACGAACATTTCAGCAAACGCGTTCTTTACTGAACTGTTACACGTCCGTGACGCGTGTTCAGTCCACTCACAGATTCGGCCATCACAACCCATTCCTCCGCTTGTATAACTAAAGGATTGAAGCAGTGCTCCCTGACCCGTCGAGAGTCAGGGAGGCAGGGACACGTTTGTCGGAATGAGCCCTCGTCAAATATTCATTTAGCGCTTAATGTGAGCCCTTCTCCCCCGAGACCCGCTGTAATAGATGCCTCGGCGCCTTGGCAAGAACCAGCTCTAATCTACCAGCACAGAGCAGCAGAACACCCCAACACACTTCAGATCTTCAACTCCACACATCAGTTCCATAATCGAATCTTCAGTTTGATTTCAAGCGGCTGACAAACAGCAGCAGCATGTTCCTGTGCCCTGCACCCAGACAGGATTCGAATACATTCGTGTTCATGGAAACGCAAAGCATGTGGGCCTGTGAAGTGCACAACGCTTCATATTTTACTCTTATCAAATAAGAAATTTTGTTTTTCATTCTGCGTGTCCTAATGTAATTTTCAGCGATTTTTTTTTTGTAATTTAAAAAGAAATAAACAATCAATATGAATCTAATATATGTTAACATTTGAGAATATATTTTAAAAATCCAATAGCTATTACAAAATTATAAACCATTCCTAATATCTTGCGTATTATTTGCAGGCTAAAATATAACGAGATAAATTGTATTTATTATTTTATAATAATACGCTTGTCAGTTGCTATTAAACTACAAATTTAAAACAGCTACTCTCTCTATCTCTCTCTCTCTCTGTAGCTATATATTTTTTTTTTTTCATGGTTCGTCATCTTTAAAAAAAAATCTGCGCGCACGATAAATAAATAAGTAACAGAATGTGCAGAACATTCTTGCACTTATATAAAAATATCTAAGGAGAAGTGGAAGTGACTACCTTGGCGTGCGTCTTCGTTTCATTTGGGCCGTTTTATTTCCCCGAGCAGAGCAGAGATTTACAGGCAAGAAACTTACACGCTGTGGCTGTCCTCGTTTCCACTAAAAAATAGAAACGGTGTTAACTTAATGCTTATTAAATTGAATGAACATCTGACATTTCATGTGTTTGAATCAAACACCTGTACACACACTGTCATAATGCAGTTCTGCACAATATACTTACTTTAGGAGAGCTGCGCCCATGTTTTCTGTGTGTCATCTTATTCAGACAAATTAATGCAATAATGCACTGTATAATTGTGCTGAAACTGTGTTTGAGTTAGAGATTGTGAATGCATATTAAACCAAACATCATGTTAAAAAACAAAATCAAAAACCAGAAACAATGTCAAATATCCAAATTTCAAAAATTTATTCATTTCAAACTGCATATTGAAAAAAAAAAAACTCAGATTGTAATTGTTATAATGATGTTATTAGTTAAAATATATACATGGAGCGTTGGCAACTGCGTACAGGCCACATTTTACAGCTAAGAAAAAATTAAGGTTTCTCAAATAAGAACTCAAAATATCACAGGAAAATGTACAGAAAATTTACAAACCATGAGAAAAATAAAGAACACAAACTTCATAGACCTAACAGATGAGGAGTGGGACCGAAAAGAATCAAATCAGATAGCCTAAACCTGCGAGAGTGCCTCTGTTTGGTCTCTCATTTAGAACTTAATAATAATAATAATAGCCTACTACTATAATAATACAAATAATAATAACGGTTTATTACTATGCACCTTCATTTTTTTTGTATCCCTTTCTTTCAATTCAGCGTTTGCAGAGGAATTTTAAAGCATATACTGAAGTAAACATCAGTCGTGCCATCATTTTGCCTTTTATAAAAAAAGAATGTGACTTCCTTGCTGTTGACAAACATTACATCTGGCTGTTATTATGTGTCTTTGATAAATACTGTACAAACGGCGATTGCGATAATAAAACATCTGATTCACTCTCCCCCCGTTTCAGCTTTCCAAATCTCATACACCTTCTGGAATAATAATAAAAACAGAACAGAACAGAGAAAGAAAAAGAACAACAGAACGAAAAACTGTGTGGAGTTCCTACCGTTCCATTTTTAAATAGAAAGCAAAAGTTTGTGTTCTTTCCTTGAGCTCTATACAACTTTTCCCTCCCCAAAAGTGTCCTGTACAAAAATAGTCCGAAGGAGAGTAGAAAAGTTCGTTTACATGTGTGATAAGGGGATGGTGCCGTTGATCGTCGTGCCGGGCACAGGCGCGCTCTGGTAGTGTTGGGACATGTGCAGTCTGCTCTGCGCGCTCTGGTCCTGCACCTCCGCGCCAGGCAGGTACATACTGATCATGTCCCGCAGGTCCCCCGTTTGACACTGTCCGGCCCGGCCGTGAGAGGACGACGTGACCACCGGCGGACTCGAGCTGGACTCGGACTTGACCACCGAGCCCATGGAGCCCAGCGTCATTCCCGGCGTGCTTTGCTGCGAATAGGACATGCTGTAGGTGGGCGATCCGTTCATGTAGGTCTGCGAGTTGGTCATGGAGTTGTACTGGAGCGCGCTCATGTCGTAGCGGTGCATGGGCTGCATCTGCGCCGTGTTGTGCGCGTTCAGTCCCGGGTGCTGCGGGTAACCCAGCTGCTCCTGCATCATGCCGTAGCCTCCGTTGGTCCAGCCGTTCATGTGGGCATAACTGTCCATCCTCTGGTTGACCCCAGCGCCCAAACCGGCCCCTACACCCACACCGGCGCCCATGCCGTTGCCGCCCGGCGCCAGAAGCCCGCCCGGCAGGGTGTACTTGTCCTTCTTCATGAGGGTCTTGGTTTTCCTCCGGGGTCTGTATTTGTAATCCGGGTGTTCCTTCATGTGGAGAGCCCGAAGGCGCTTGGCTTCGTCGATGAACGGCCGCTTCTCGCTCTCGGACAGAAGTTTCCACTCGGCCCCGAGGCGCTTGCTTATTTCCGAATTGTGCATTTTGGGGTTCTCCTGTGCCATTTTCCTCCTCTGGCCCCGCGACCACACCATGAAGGCGTTCATGGGTCTCTTGACCCGGTCCGGGCTGTTTTTCTGGTTGTTTCCCGAAGAGTTGGTGTTCCCCGTGCCCCCCGTGTTCGGCTGGGACACCGGGGGCTTCAGCTCGGTTTCCATCATGTTATACATTTATAGCGATTTCGTGAAAGTCTTCCCCACCAGAAGTAAACAGAAAAAATACGCCAAAAGTCCAAAGTGGAGGCTGGCGAAGTTACCTTAGCAGTTGTGGGAACTTTGCTGAGGAGGTACGCGCTCTCAGGTCCTGTTGAGCCCACAAACTTCTTTTCTTGGTCTTGAAGAATCAACACAAACTCGCTTTCCCTCCTCGCCTGAGCCCTTGTCAACTCCTGATACTTTTTGAACAAGTTAATAGACAACCATTCATAGAGCGACTGTCAGCGAATATAAATGGGTTTGTCGCTGACCAATCAGAGCGCGCCTGCTCCCTCAGCCAAGACTGTGTGTCTCTTGGATTTGCATAAAGGGGCGGGGTTACGGGCGGTCAGCAGTGCAGCGCGAGCCACAGGCAGCGCTTCTCCACCAATGAGCACGGTGTGTGTGTTAGAAGAGCAGGAACTTACTGAAGTGAGAATATTTCTCTCAAAACGACTGTCTAATCAAACTCGAGCCTATGACAAGGACATGTGATTCTAACATTCGAAAATCGAACATTGGAATACATTCGAACGTTCTGCTTTTGCTGTAAGCCTATATTAAGATTTTGGATCAGTCGCTTTTTAAAAAAAGTTGAATTCTAATTTAACTGGAGTGTTAAAATATCGAAAATAAATTTAAAACAAATGTTTAAGAGCCTAACAGTTCATGTCTTATAGCATTACAAGCTTTTGTTTCAATATTTCTCGTTATATCATTAACGTTTAGACCTACGGAAGTGTGTTGAATACATATGTAGACTACAATTAGGCAATATTTATTTCTGTTATTAAAGATATTCATTTCGCATATGTTAACACATTTAATAAACAATGGCTCGTATGCGTACTACAACTTATTTTTTAAAAGTATCATTTGACTTCTTATTTTTCGAAGCAATATCCAGACTGTGTGGCAGAAATTCTCTGTTTATGAACTATATACACTTCAGCCGGCTCGAGCTGAATGTGAATTAGAAAATAGAGCCCCGTCAATCATCCCAAATAGGTAGTTTTGTTTCGGCTCTTGTCATTACATCACTGTGAACAAAAGCAGCACAAAAGCTGACTACACTGACCATCTGAGATCTGAGGATTTGTGTTATTAGTATTCACTTCATGAAGACTGACAGGGGAGAGGATTTATTCAGCACGGCCTCCTTCAGAATAACAGCCTTATAATCACGCAATCTGATGAAATATCCGATTGTTAAAAACAAACAGGCTGTTTTATGATAAAACACGCGGTGCCATTTTGGAGAGCAGATCTTTTCCTAAAGAGTTAGGATTTAAAGTTGATCATTCTTCTGCAGAAGTTGACAATAAAGCGACAAGACGAAAGAAGTGGAACTAATATAGCCTACAAACAGGCTTAACGTCAGGAAAAACACGTCGGATCATTTTTTTTTTCTACAATGCACTAAAGCAGATCTAATTATGTCTCAACAGCGTCCTCTTGTGGTGATATTCACATAAGAAAAGCCCAACGACTGCTGCTTTAAAAGATCTCCCTCCACATTTAGGCAGAAAGCGCTTTATAGGCTACATTTGTTTTATAGCTATATAAAACTAAATCATAAACTGTTAACATAGCCTATACAAAAATAATTATAAAAAGCAAACACCAAATAAGATATAAAGCTATTGCTTATTTAAAATATCTATTCTATTTTTCAAGGATGGATGTCTGCATAAACAAATAGTGATTTTAAAGTGAAGTATGAAGCGCACGCAAGCTAACAACGCGCGGATTTGAGCACGAGGGCAGTGCAGCACGCGCTATTCTAATGCAGCTCTAAACTGCTCTCTCTCTATCTGCATTTGAGTGCCTTAATCTGCTTATGGAAATGTGTAGAACAGCGGGGAATCTCTAACGTCCCAGAGAGGATCCTGCTTCGGCGAAATTGTTAATTGTCGCAGTTCTAAATAATAGTTAGCAGCTTGTGAAAAAGAAGAAGAAAAGAAAAGAAAAAAACTCTAAATAGATTTTAATGAACACACTTGACTGGTTTTGATGACTGGTGTTTTAGAAATAAAGAATTGCCTGACAACTGAAAATTAATAAACATAAAAAAAAGAAATTATAAAGGATGACAAATAACAAAACAAACATATGCTTAGTAAAACTAATCGCATCATTATGAGAACCCTAAGGCTGTTTGAAACCGTACAAAAATCGTTTGCATGCTTTTTTTATTTATCCATAATAAAACATATGCAAATTAAAGCATAATAAAAATGAATAAATAACGAAAATAACTACAAATGTTTCATTCGTTGGTGCTTTTATGTCTGCGTTCGATATCTCACAGCAAATTCAATGCACGCCAGCAAATATGCTCAGAAACGAACACAACAATTGCTTAAAAAATTCTTCGAAAGAGAGAGCTAGAATTATTCAAGCATTAAGCGCTAAAATTAGGAGCTACAAATTAGTTAGGAATAAGAGAGGGAGAGCGAGAAATAGACACAGAAGAGAGAGAGAGAGAGAGAGAGAGAGAGAGAGTTTTCTCCACTAGGGGCCGCGCTGACTGCAGATCAAAATATGACAAATAACACTGCTTAATATATCAACATGATAACGGGATCCAATTCATATAGGTTGTTCATAATATTTCAGAAACAACAGCCGGCAAAATCAACAAAATGAAAAATTAAGAAAAAAAAGAAACTAAGCAATTCAGTAGCTACATAAAAAGTTTGACCTCATTTGAAATCTGGCATGCCAGTTTATCACAATCATCTTTAGAATTAACTTAAGAATTTACTTAAAAATAAAAAAAAAATCCAATGTCTCAGTTTTGCAGTTAACAAGAACCCATTTGTGTGTTAATTGTACTTTATTATAACATACGTTTTAAAGATTGAAAGCAATTAAAAACACTTGAAAATCAAACGTTTGCCCCCCCCCCCCACCCCCAAAGTTTTCCAGACAGCCGCGAACTGTCAACAAGTAGACATCTACTGTACACACATATGTAGGCTATATATATATATATATATATATATATATATATATATATATATATATATATATATATATATATATATATATATATATATATATATATAAAGCTTAAATAGCCTATATATAGAGCAGCTTCATAAAAATGCATATTAAATAACAAACATGCAACTCTCTTTTTTAAATCTATAGTTAATATCCTGTCCCAGCAGACAGACACGCACAGACGCCGAGCATCACACAGCAGAATTACTTACACTCAGTTTGACTGACACATCCAGAGTTCCGTCTGCCTCCCGGGAGGTTCCTCACATGCGCGCCCGGCGAGACGGCGCTCTTCCCGGCTGCGCTCTCCTCCGGCGGCCGCACTCATGATCCATCAGCGTCCACTCGCTCCGTGTGCCCGCTCAGAGTGCTCGCTGCGCGGCTGCTCCCACCCGTCTCAGTCCCTCTACAGCTCCACGCCATCTGAAAAGGGGCCGATTGAAAAAGAAGAAGAATGCATCAAGAACAACAAAAGTCACTTATAGCAAGTCTACAAAACCCCCCACCAAACATAATGAGAAAGGAGAAAGCTTTATATATTTTTTTTTTCACTGCGTATTCAGAGATAATTTGAAGCCATTGTTTCTGGCACAGATGGCTCTTTTTAATACAATAACACTGTGAGCTCCACCAACAATAAAAAATCTAAAGCCTTCTCCTGAATAACAGTTTTTGTTCGCTCTTGTAAAGGGCCAACAAAAGCAGTCGTGAGGTAATGGGCTGGCTTTTTTCAAACGCAAAGAATGGCTATTTGATAAAGATTTTACTTCAGAAAATACACTGCCATGGCATGTACAGCCGGGGAGCGTTCAGTGCTTCCATAACAAAAACAACAGCAACAAGAAACCACTCTATAAAATACATTTGAATCAACATATAATAGCAATCGTTGTTGTTGTTATTATCATTATTATATCCTCTTCATAATTAAGTCAATGATATAATATAATGACAGTTGTAAAAAACAATGACATAATCCGTCAGTTTAGATATGTACTGTATTTATTAAATTATAATGACTGTTTTTCTACTAGGAGAAAGACCACTTGATTTGTATGTCGTGACAAATTTCACAACATTTTCCACTATTTATCAGTACAGTTTGCATGTACGTAAATGCATTGCAATTGTCATGTCTGATTGAAAATCAGCTTAAATTAAATTGAAAATGCTGCTTCGAAGCAAGGATCCCGGTCTGATTTCGGTGTCGGTTTCACACTTTGGCTCTGGTTGGGTCGGCGCTCTTATGGGTTTTGACAGGGCACTGGGGTAGAAAGGAACAGGGGGAAGACAAAAGGCCTCCACGGGAAAAATTGTTGGTTGGCGGCTGTGTGTTTGTATACCTTTCTATAGGAATTACGGGCCGCCTCATCCTCCCTATTCCTCCGTAGTGACAGTAATCCACTGCAGTGACTGTGGAGGCTTTGTCTACTCATACAACACGGTTCAGTGTTAATCTCTGCGGTGCCGCTACAAAAGAAAAGCAATAATGACTTCAATCAAAATACTACCCTGACTAATGAGCTTTCAAAGGTGCGGGCAAATAGAACAGATCACCTTTATATTGATAGGCCAACATCGTTTGGTTTTAACCATTTGTCAAAATGAAATAATTTTACAGAAAAGAGAACCTCCTTTATTATTGCTAATCGGATTAACAGATTGCTTTTGCTGATCTTAATGCTACAATCAGAGTCAGATGATGGGCTGATGCTTCAACAACCATTTAAACGATGACACAACAAATGGCGGGAATGAGAGAACTGTAGTCGGATCGGCGGTGTAGTTCACTTCTGCGTAGCAATTCGTCGAATACTAATGCGTTTCAGATGCAGTCGGCCTGCATCGCTGATATATGAATGAATGGCCGTTCATTTCCATATGCATGAGAGTGTGCTCTCGCTGCTATTTTGTGCGCATTATGGTTACACAAGGCCAGCTTAATGGGAGGATGACACTTTAGACCCCCGTGCTCTTCCTTTTGGGCCCTGCTGAATCTGTAATCAAGGGGAAGCGTTGCAGGGTTCGAGACCTGTCAGTCACAGCCCGACTGAACCTCCGTGTGAACTTCTTCAAGGGCTGAATGAACAGAGCTCCAGTGGGACCAGACGACTAGACACTCCCCATGTGTTATTAATGTGCCATAATAGCATTTATGTTATTAAATTAGCCCGGTGCCGTGGCCATGTTACGTAAATTGCTTAATCTGAAAAGAAAACGGGAGTAGACTGCATTGTTCTCATGTTCACGTAATGTCACTGAGGCATAAAGGTGATCATATAAATTAATTCGTAAGTACATACATGCATACAAGCATACATACCAACTAAAAAACAATATGAACAAATACTACTATGATGCATAATTACTATATTTTATAGAACTACCTATAAATCATCTATAATAATTTATTTTTTGTTTGTTTGCGACAAAAATGTAAACATGACATTTGAGAAATTGGAAAGTTGTGTATAACTACATCTATGCATTTCAATTTGTTATACTGATCATAACTCATTCAAGATATACACCTTCATCTTTCTGATTAAAACGCCAAGACATTCATTGGTTCTAATTCATGTCGGACGAATTAGGACCAACGTTTCCACGCTTTCGTGTTGACAGCACTCTTCCAAATTAGTAAGCTGAAACTTGTCGTGCTTAACTAAAGGCTTGTAATGTTTTGTGTGGGATGTTTTTACATTCATATGACAGAAAACATATGTCAGTCGCTGAGATTATCACTTCTCCGTGTGTGATCTACCTGCCGCATAGACTAAACATCCTGAAAACAGTTTTAACAGCGGGCGAACACAGGATCAAAACCATCACAGCCACTTCCTTGGTTAAAGCCACGAGCCAGGACCAAGTGATGAAAGCCTTGAGATTCCTATACGGTTAAGAGGAAATGCAGGCGTAGTTATCTGCAGTGTTACATCATAGACTGTGGATGTGCTTCCGGCTACCAGTATAGAGAAACTCTTTTGAGCCATAAGTTCTTCTTCAGTTGATCACATGTGTGTATGAATTTAAAAAATCTATAACGCCTTTATTAAGGAAGATCTCAAAGGTCAGATTCACAACACTACTGCAAAGACGTTTCCAAAGCAGTGAAGAGCAGGTCTGTGTGCGCATATTAATTTTCTAGGTGTTCTGAGGACCCCGGGGTCTTCTTGCTTTAGAAATGTTTAATTAAATGACTTTGCCTCATCATCAGGAACATGAAACGAAAGAGAGAAAACAGTTTGCCCGACCTCCAGAACAACACAAAAGACATTATTTGAAATCACCACCTACAGCAAATAAGGTGCAGAGAACATATGGCTTATATTTACCCATCTTGTCTCGCTCCAGTTGAATTCAATTAAAAGGCGTCTGACTTGGAAATATAGAGTGCCGTGACACTAAGCTGACACACTCTGGTGCCTTAAAATACGCTGGATGTACCAACCAATCCAATCCAGTATTGATTAGGTCACTGACACACAACCAAAGACTCCCTTGAGTGGCATCAACAACCCAGTGTCAGTAGCAGTTTGGGATATTTGAATAGACGTTCATTGTCTTTAACACAACAAATGCAGCACCATCAAGGTGTGAACAAGATACCCAATGGAAGCCAATGCAACTTGCTGTTGGGACGCTATAGTGTTCTGGGTGGCTGCCAGGGGATTGCTATATGGTTCCTAGGATGATCTCGATAGTTGCTAGGGCATTTTCAGGGTCTTCTGGGTGGTTGCTAGTTGGTTGCATAATGGTCTACATCACAAAGAGCATCATCAAGGTGTGAACAACCAACCAAATTTGTTGTAATGGTGCTAGGATGTTCTGGATGGCTGCCATGGAGTTGCTTTTTGGTTGCTTCAGAGTTCTTGATGGCATTTTTTAATATATATATTTGCTAGTTGGTTACTTACTGGTCTATATCAGATGAGCCACATCAAGGCCACATTAAGGTGTGAACAACTAACCCATTGGAAACCAATTGAACTTACCAAAATGATGCTAGGGCATCCTGGATACTTGACAAGGAATAGCTAGTCTACTAGTCGGTTACACACTGGTCTTCATGTGAACAACTAACCCAATAGAAACTATTTGAACTTGTTGAAATTAAGCTTAATTCGTCTGGGTGATTCCCAGGACATTTTTCTTTGTGGATGCTAGGATATTCCTAGTGGTTATAGGACATTAGCAGGGTGTTCTGGATGGTTGCTTAGTTGTTTTCATGCTGTTCTACGTCAAAAAAAAAAATCCTACACTTAATCTCAGATGCCTCTTTCAATGTCCACCAGTTCAGATGAATATGTTTCTATGTTTCCTCAATAAACGACATAAATCAAGGTTTCATTTGACCTGCAACACAAATTATAGGGCAGGTTACTTATGTAATAGAGTTGCAAAAAATAAAAGCAATACTAGAAGCAATGCAGGTTTGCTAGCCCCATGCGTCAAACATTGTGGCTGACTTAGCAGTAGTAAGAAATAAATTTCAAGTAAAGACAAATCGCTCCAAAACAAATTGCCGAACACTTCTGACAGAGTCTCTATGAAACCATGTGCCTGTTAATCAAAGTGCATAGACACAAACACAAGATGCAGGTGCTATCAGAAAGCCAGATATGGCTCAGTAGTACAGAGGAATCATACGCAAACAGGGCTCCAGTAACCCTCATATAATGAAGAGATAGATAACAAACACTTGCTCACTGTAACGGCAATAATAGATCCGTATAAATTGCATGGGGTTGCTGATGCATTGACACAGTGCTTACTAGACAGATACTCCAAAAGCAGACATACCGATGGGTTTTGTTTACCGGCCAATTTGAATTCAAATAAAGCTTTGCTTTCGCTGACTGCACATCATTATCCATGAGACTATAATCCCACCAGCAAATCCTACAGCTTCCCGAGCCAGACCTTTTGTTTGGGATTACTGGAAGCTTAGCCTATAACAAAGAGAAATGAGGCATTTCCCTCATCCTCCGTAATTAAGTGTGAAGAGTTGTTTCAAATCCAGACGAGAAACTGGACACACCACAGGATGATACCTCTTAGACTTTGGTGACATGGGTGATGGCAGGTGTCCCTTGTATTTTTCTGTTTTTTATGGATTTCATAAGAGCTTTAAGAACATATCATAAACGCAGAATCCAACATCACGGACACC
The DNA here is from genome assembly GCF_023724105.1 of Carassius gibelio. NCBI lineage: Eukaryota > Metazoa > Chordata > Actinopteri > Cypriniformes > Cyprinidae > Carassius > Carassius gibelio. Next base: position 35,460,215 of record NC_068417.1, read on the forward strand.
TTGACTTTTCTTTATCCTTTATTGTCTTTTGTGTGCCTTGTTTCTATTAAAGATTTCCAAATAGTGAATTTGATTCCAGAAAAAGAAGTTCAAGATTTTATTCTTCACTATTCAGCTAATGGACTATTGATAACTAAGCATTTGACTTCTTAAGTTTATTGAGTTGTTCAGGGTTTTTGAGTTCCTGTATTGTCATTTGAAGATTTTATAAGCTCTTGCTGCACATGAAGGGTTAGTCAGATTTAGCGTATTGCCTTTCGGTTCCATAAATGCACCATACTTTTTTTTTTTTCTGAAAATACAATAAAATAAATAACAACAACAACAACAAAAACTAGAGAAATAAAAGTTATTTGTGAAATTTCTGAATGGAATCTTTACTGTTAAGAGTGCAGGACTTTATTCAGCATTTCACTTACCAATGCTTTACTGAAAGCTGTCCACAATCTTACTAAAACTGCATTCTCCTACAAACTTCCCCTTAGACTGACACTGTTAATTGGAAAGTTTCCACACATCATGGACTCGGGGAGCATGTGATTCCGTCAATCTCTGGCCTCGGTGAAGTGTTTGAATGGGCCGCTTGTTCCCAGTAGAGGAAACGCACAGTGTTCCAGCACTGGCAGGTTGTGTGGAGATATCTGTACGGACACTGGCTCTGGACCACCATCTGAGATGAGCAGAGACTGGGTTTGATGGCTGTCCAGTGCACCGGATCAATACAGCTATCTTGTGGACTTTTTCTCAAGCGAAGGGAAATCCAGCGAAAAATAAAGGCTGGCCTTTTGTGAATAGAGAAAGATCAATGTGGTGTCGCACCCCTTCCAGATCGCAGACAAAAAGAGACAATGGCCAGTTTTTGGAGATGCTATTAGGCTGTTCTAAATTGCACCGAAAACACATTTATTTTGGGGTGGTTAGATAGATAGAGACAGCATCACCTTCTGAACAATTTGCAGACTTTCAGTCAATTGTAGCTATATATGTATATAAATATATGACAAAATTGAGAGTTTGAGAAAATATCTCAGCTGTAACTTTTCTCAGATTTACCAAGTGTGAAATAAAATGCCAGATATTTCAATATTTCAATATATTTATTACATCTGAGACAAACTTGAAACCTCATGTGCTATAAATAGCAACCAATTAGAAATAAAAATTCTGGCAAACAGAAAAACCATAGCATACTTTGACATAATATACAGATATTTTCGGAAACTAAAAGAGATATTTGTGAGATTACTTGGATTTTTACTTAGATGTTGTAAAAGGAAAAGTCTCCGTTTGTTCTTCCTTTACAGTAATCCCATTGCTGTCTAGGAAAAACAATTGAGAGTGCAAGAGTAAAAGTAATTTTTGCAGTTTTATTTAATTCCTAAGAAATGTAAAACATTTAAGACACTAAGAAACCTATGTGTCTTGTGAGCAATGAAAGAGCAACCTCCGAGCAATAAATACTCCTCAGGGGAGGTGTGCATTTAGTGACAGATTCTAAGCTCGCGTGAAGACTATAATTATTATCATAAAATAAAATGACTTCAAAGCTTCACCGGTTTTTACGACATTCAAGATATAGTTCCTAAAACTCCAAATAGGCTTCCTTAATGAACTCAAGCCCCTAATTGGATTTTTAAAAGTTCCATACAGAAAAAAAATACACAATTAACTCCGAGCATCGAGTCAGGCTTGAGCGCCTCCCTTGAGTAACATTCACTCATGTACACACACTTTATGACTCAACTGCAGGGAGGTCTAGCCGTGACTCCATGTGCATTTCTCCATCCTGCGCTTTTCTTTACCCCTTGTTTATTCTGTAGTTGTAGAATTTCACAACTAGCCCATAAATACCACCAGCTCACGGGAAGATAAATTACAAGTGTTTGCCTGTGTGTGAAAAGCAAAGAGAACGTGAGTTATGGAGGTGTAGGAACATCCACTTCACTGTGGGAAATGGCCTTACGTTATGACACTCTCCTTTAAATGGCATCATAAAGCACATGCAGCATCATAATACACTCGCTGACAAGTGCACGCAACAGTTTGTGGCATCTGTGTGTGTGTGTGAGCTGTTCCATCACCTCCCACTGTTAACATCTGCTCCGTTTAACGCTGCCATGTAACTCTGCCACACTGATACATGCTAATAGAATCAAATGAATCACGCTGCCAACTCTTATCATGTTACATGCTCTGCTCATGCGCTGATAGATGGCATTAATACAGCTCCAGCGGAGAGAGAGTGCATTGACATGAAGAGCTTAATAAAAATAAAAACTAGTTTCAATGCAAAAAAAAAATGAGCAATTTTCTTTTTAAGACACTAACAGATCTACAGTGAAAGGTAACGGTTTTGACTAATGACAATATCCCCAGTTTTTTATGTAATTTTATTATATATTATGTCTTTATTATATAAAAGACTTATTGTTCATACAAACAAGACATTTTACTTAAGTATCATATTTTTCACAAATGTTTCTCCTGAATTTCCTTAGGAGACACATTTTGAGATAAGACAGATCAGGAAAAATTGTAAAATAACTAGATGACAAACCAAATGCTTAATCCAATTGTTTCTTAGGGCTTTATAAACTTTCAGAATATTCTTTTTTTTTAAAAAGGTCCTAAATGGGGGTTTTGCAGCAATGCCATAGAAGAACCATTTCGGGTTTTCCAAAAATATGTCAATGAGAAGTTTGAAGAAAAATGTAATAATCTAAAGAACCTTTATTATTATTATTATTATAAAGCAACTTTTCATAAATAGAAAGTTTCCATTGATGTTAAATATTCTTCATAGAACCATAGATTCCAATGAAGAACCTTTATATTTAAGAGTGTAGAAGAACCATTTTTGGTTCTTCAAAAAACCATTCAGTGAACAGTTCTTAAAACATACTCCTCCCACCCCCCACCCCACCCCCCTTGATGTAAAGAATCCATTATATAATGGAAATCCATGGAATCCAATATAAAATGGAATTTGTGCTATTTTTTTTCAAGATTCCATGGATCTTAAAGGTTCTTCAAATAACCACCAATGCCATTAAAGAAAGTTTTAAGACTATACCATTTTCTAAAGATAAATCGGTTGCACTTTATTTTACAGTACGTGTACTTACATGTACTTATAGTGTACTTACAGTGTATTTATCTAAGAAAGTTCTGGTAATATAAGGTAACTATGGGGTAGGGTTAGGTTTAGGGGTAGGTTCAGGGTTAGTACCTAGTTATTACATAGTTATTGTAATTACTTTAATAAGTACATAGATAGTACACAAGGAACAGGACTGTAAAATAAAGTGCTACCGACAAATCTCTAAAACTATCAAAAGATATTTATAAAGATAAATCTGATGCAAATGTACTTAAATCTAATTAAATGATAAACCACTGAGAACTCTATCAAGACTCCTAAGAAAGTAACCTTCTGAGCAATAAACTGTCCTAGTTAACATCTTTAACCAGAGTGGAGTTTTAAACATTGACAAGCTCTCTTTCGACTTTAAAGTGAGATTACTAGGGTCTTTTTTCTCAGGAAGATATCTACTGTATACACTTAAATCTCTATTTAGTCCCATTGTAGTATCTGAAAAATAATGGGGATATTAAAGACACTTTCAAACCAAAAGTGAGATACGAATCAGTGTAAACAAACATCGTTTTTGTATTTGTTATAACCAAGATACAACTCTCAGGTCTTCTTTGGCAGCTGCTTCATTTTACTTCCCAAAACTCACAGAAGAGCCGTCACTGTCTGTTAGATGAGGAGATCTCCAGAACGAGATCGTCCATTGGCAGGAACAATGACGGCTGCCTGCATCTGACCCAGTATTGATGCAGCGGCATTTGGATCTCGTCTTGACACACATCCAAGACATGAGGAGCACACTACCACCCCAGTCCTGCATTGATGTTTGTGCAAAATCAATAAAAATTATCTCGGGAGTCCATACGCCATTTGGCAGCTCCATTTTGTGATGTCTTCTTAAAGAATATAGAAGACATACTGTACAATGGGCCAGTCGAGCGCATGTAATTTGTCAAGCTAATCTGCTGCAGTCTTACATTGATTTTTTTCCCCCTTTCTTTTCGGACTCCTTAGCCTCTGGTCATTACAGCACAAAAACTTACTTAATCATACATTGTGTTAATGTACGGGTCACAATAACGTCCATTTTCTTGCCCTCTGGAAATTTCTTGGCTTTCTTCGCCTTTGCTCAAGAATCTTTTTATGGGTCAGTGTCCCTCTGCAGCGAATGTTGGAGAGAACAGGCTGAGTGCATCTCAATATCTGTGCTAATATATGTCATCCATTTAATAATAAATGGGGTAAAATACACATAGTCTGATTATATTTTGGATGAAATTTGACGACATAAATGAAGATTTCTGAATTACACCAACCCAATGACCCCGATTATTTTAGAGTAAATCTTTATAAATCCATTATTGGATAAATTGCTGCATTCAATTTACCGCAACAATTTACGTAAAAATGGTTTGTGAAGGAAATTGATTTCATGAATGAAGCCCAATGAAGTTAAAAGCTTCTAAAGAGCCATGCAAGTACATTTTAATGTGAAACTGCATTAAAATGCATATATAATAGTTAGATCTGACTATACATTCAGAAAGAAAATGCACACTAGTTTCCACAAGTGGAAACAGCATTTGGTTTGGCTAATGTACTTAATTAGCAGACTTAATGTACTTAAGTCAAGCTCAATTTTGACTTAATGCGGATTACAATATATATTTAGGTTTTACTGAAAAAAACTTAATTTAAGGCAGCAACTTTAGGTTTCTAAGTTGAAGTATGTGGAATTTCTTTACAATATAATAAATAATTCAGATTTTCCATAATTTAATGTATGTCAAAACATGTATTATTGGAGTTTAAAAGGGTTCCAGGGTTTCATCATGGCAACATATTGCTTACATATTGCATCTATAACAGTGAGTATTTTAATGTTTATGATGGCCTCCATTCACTTCTATTGTAAGTACCTCAGAGTTTTGCGCTAAAATACTTTTAATTAATGCACTAAGAAGAGTTTTGTTAAAAACGGGCCTTGTGTTGTGACTTAAACCACCCTTTACCTGTCTTGGCTTAGCGCTCGCTGCGACGGCATTGACCACCAGTGCATTAAAAGCATCTCTTAAGAGCACGATAATGCAGCGAGACCCTAAACCTGAGCGCAAAACACAGCATTACGCTTCTCCCGGCGTACTCTACCGTGCTGTTTCCATAAGGGTGTAAACAGATGGGGAATTGTTACTATCTGGCATCTTTTTAAATAATCTTGGTATATCCATTGCACTTGGATGTTGCCGCTTTTGAATCTGTGTTTGTCCTGTTTGCCAAACCTATCATTTACACCAGGGCTCTTAAAGGAAGAAAAGCCCCCCTCTTATGGCATACGTGTCACCCTCTCTCTTTAAGGCTTTACCCCTTGTGCGCTTATCTGCTCCAGTCAAATGTATTTCTTATCGAGAGGGGGGAAAAAGTCTGTGAAGCTGCCTGACAATACGGCGTTATCAAATTTCCTCAGCCCAGTCGGTATGTCATTCAGTCAGTCAGATGGTCTCGGGTTTGATTGATGGATGGGCTTCGTGACAAATAAAACCTGGATCAACAGCTTTGCACCTCTCTCCTCATCGGAGACTCGCGCGAAACATTCCTCCGTAACAAAGGCGGGATTACGGATGCATTAGCCCACCATCGACCACAGGCCTTCTAGTGCTGTCAATACTTTGCACATAATAACCTGAAGCCACGATAAGGAAACAAAAGGAGGAGAGATAGGAGCAGCGGAAAGGAAAAATAAATCAATGGGCGAGTGGGGGAAAGTTTTTTCAAAGACACACATAGGGCGTCAGAGCCGGGGGACGAATTTTTTTCCACCGTCGCCACCGGATAATGGCCTCTGACACGAGGACAATGAGCGCTGAGGGTCCATCGGTGGTCAGTGGAGCAGCTACGATGGGCTCCGATAAGGGCCAGGATGAGCCACGCCGCATTCAATTACGCCTGCATTAGGACTTTAGCGACTTTTATGCCCAGTTCCTGGTGCGTCTCGGGATGCCTTCCAGATATATCCTTTCGATTGGATTAAACGATATCCTTTCTGCTCGACGTCAGTGTACAACTCACTCCAAATCTTTCGCGCTTCTTCGAAAAAAAAAAAACACGCGACAGCATGGCGTATCCGTAATGGCACTTCAAAGTAATCGGCGAAGGCTTCAGCAAATGACTGACTGAAAGGGGGCCCGAGGTAATTGTTTCACCAATCCTAATTAATTAATTTCCTCCACCCTGTTTGCGCCGGCGTTCACACGGTTAGGGGCCGCCTCGGCAGGTAATAATAAATAAATAACTGAAGGCAGGCTCTGGAAAATTAATGAGAAAAGAGAAAAGAGGCCCTGCATGTTCTGTCTGCTGAGGACCGGCGCACAAAGACACAATAAACCGGCGAACAAACAGTTCCTTTAAAAAAAAAATCACCCAGAAACAGTGAGCAAATTCAATTACAGAAGTAATTAGAAGATATAGGGCGAGACTGCCTTTTGGGACTGTGCCAGGAAACATGAATTAATAAGACAGAATAGGAGGAGGCCGTTGTAGTAATTAAGAGGCAATCACCTATGTCAATGAATACCTAAAAACAGGATGGAAAACTATTAATTCAGTGATCAAAAATATTTTGAAGATGATTAATACAGCAAATTCATTTAAAAAGACTAATTTCTGGGAAGATAGCAAGACAATTGCACATAATGTGCTCTTTCTGGCATTTATATTGCTAATTAAATTTCGATCATTTGCCGAGGCATTCTCAAATCTGTCAAACAGCACAGAGAGCATTTGGCAAAAATGGTCTCAGCCTCAGATAGGCTACACGGAAGTGCATTAGGCAGAGAATTTTGTTCATTTCATAAAAACAATAGTGTTTACTTTTTGAAATAAAATAATGAAATAATTCAAATAATCATACGCTGATAAAAATGTGTGCGGAATACAACAAAAGCATTAAAAATAAACATTCCAAACAGGGTTATTATAGTTAAATAAAACAAATAAATAAATAATTAAATGGAAATAAAATTATATATATATATATATATATATATATATATATATATATATATATATATATATATATATATATATATATATATATATATAATTTATGCTAAACATATATTTTTCAACCTTTCATTTAGTTTAACTTCAATAATGCAAATGCAAATTGAAACTATATAGATATTAAATAATAATAATAATAATAATAATAATAATAATAACGACAACAATAATAATAATAATAATAATATGGCAAAAACACACAGTCACTCAAATTTGAACTAAAAATAAAATTGAAATTAAAGTTAAAATTATGCATAAATAAATAACATGCACACACACAAAACAGTGCTTCAGTGATACTAAAATAGCACAGGTTACAAAAAAAAGGAGTTTTGCAGTGATGCCACGGAAGAACCATTTATAAAGACGTTTGTAGTTTTTTTTTTTCTTGGTGTGAAGAATATTTTAATGATCTAAAGAACCTTTTTTTAAACTATAGAGAACCTTTTGTGCATTGAAAAGTTTCATGCATTTTAAAGATTTGACACTTTTGAAGAGTGAACAATAAAACAAAAAGAAGCATGAAACAAATCACAGAAATGAGGCCATGTAGCATGACATTTGAGTTTATGCCCTACTTTAAAAAATATATATAATGCATCTAAAATTAATGCATTTCAAAACGTGATCAGAAACTAATACGACTCCAAACCAGATGGTCTAATTTCGAGCGGATATATATATATTAAAAAAATGCAATTTAGTCGTATTCAAATTCCTCTATCTAAAGGACAAAATAGATGCAGAATTTTAGGGCTACTTTAATTTTACCTTAAAGATCTTCGGGAGGGATCAGTCATTCTTTCAGTTAAAATGGCAGATTTCCCCACGCGACATTAACATATTCATATGCGTTAGCGGTGAAAGCCATTTTTGCAGATATGAGAGGCAAATTCCATATAATATTATCAGGAGCCAGAATCTGACGGCATAAAAGACCAATTGCCTGAGCGGAAAGGATAACACTAATATGCTTTCAAATTTCAGCGCAGTATTTACACTGAGAGGTATATCATTTACTGCAGCGCGCTGGATGGACACGAAGGGCCGTGCGGTTTAGCAACTTCAATTATCGCTTAAATAGACTTAATATTGAAGATCAAAACCACGAGTGTCGACTTGACTGAAGTCCAGAGGAGGCCTAATGCTCGGCCAGTCAGCAAAACAAACAGACTTAGCCACGCGATTAGCACCGAACGCCCTCGTATCAGCGGCGATCAAACGCTCGCTCCATTTCCGCTAAAGTTTGTGTCAAAGCCTTAAATGGTTTATCATGATTCGAGCCTCCGCAGAGACGCCTAATTTTCTATTCAAAGCTATTGGAGGCCCGTTCGGATAAATGAGAGTGATTAAAACCAAGATTGCAACAACATAAGTTGTCGCTCAAGAACATTGGAGGGACATCTGGTGTCACAGAGACCTGAGACAGTTAACAGGGAGATGAGAAGTTTCCCTCTTCACAGCCTGGCATCCAATTGGCACGCGGTGCTTTGGTTGAATGCCAGCGAGGCTGCCATCTGTGTCCTTTAACCCTAAAGATGACAGATGTGGAGGCAGAGAGCGATTTGAGATTCAGCTCCGTAAACAAGAAGTGCCTGCGACTCGCGAGCATTTCCTGTCATTCACAACAAGCCTAAATGAGCGCCATCAATTAGAAAAATGCTCCAATTAAATCCCCTTTCTCTTCAATACACAAGAAATTGTGGTGAAATTGAAACTCAAGGGTGACAAATGATGGGCGACCTTTGATTGAAATCTCACAGGAAACTACAATACACAGATTCGCTCACTTTCAAAGACTTTTGTGTGTTTTGCTCGGATTAATATTTAATACAGACACTTTTGCTGATCAAAATACTAATCCTAATTCACCAAATGTGCATTTTTAATTGACATACCCTAAAATGGGTGAAGAAATCCTTTAGCAACTGCAAAGCAATGTGCAGCCAAAAAGGCCCATGGATTGTGATGGGGTTTTGACTGGGCAAACAAAACTCACATTTTCTTCATTAAATAAAAAAAAAATAACAACAACAATGATAATAATTAATGTTGTTATTATTATTATACTTGACTGGGCAAACAAAACTCACATTTTCTTCATTAAATAAAAATAAAAAACAACAACAACAATGATAATAATTAATGTTGTTATTATTATTATACTTGACTGGGCAAACAAAACTCACATTTTCTTCATTAAATAAAAAAAAATAACAACAACAATGATAATAATTAATGTTGTTATTATTATTATACTTGACTGGGCAAACAAAACTCACATTTTCTTCATTAAATAAAAATAAAAAACAACAACAACAATGATAATAATTAATGTTGTTATTATTATTATACTTGACTGGGCAAACAAAACTCACATTTTCTTCATTAAATAATAAAAAAATAACAACAACAATAATAAAAATTGATATTGTTATTATTATTATCATACTTTGTTGATTTTGTTATAAACAATAATAACAATTGCAATAATAGTTGTTAAAATTAATAATTATTTAAACATGAAAACAACAATAATACTCTATAACTGATCATAATTAATATGATAGATGCTGTTAATTAAATATGTATTATTATACTTTGTTGTTGTTGTCAACAGTAATAATACTACTAATAATAAATAATAATAATAATATATAATATTTATAATAAAACATTGATATTAATAATTATTAAAGAATGAATATGAACAACAACAGCAATAATGATAATAATAATAATAAAAAATAAATAAATAAATAATAATAATAATAATAATAATAATAATAATAATAATAATAATAATAATAATAATGTCAAAATAAAGATATCAATAGTGTTAGACCTGTTTTTATTAAGGATAGTTCTTGTTGTTGTTCTTCTTCTTGTTTGTTGTTGTTGTTTATCAAAAATAATAGCAATTATAAGTTATAAATTATAAAAAATATCAATAACAACAACAATAAAGATAATAATAAAAAATAATAATAAGATGTCACAAGTGTAAGAATTATTTTAGTACAGCTTATATATTATTATTATTATTATTATTAAACATGCCACAATTAACTACTATTATTACTGTCACAACTATTAGTTTTGTCTATTTAACTATTGTCACAAGTATTAGTTTAGTACAACTAATTTTGTTCAAATTTCCAAAAGAAATCGTGTTTTCATAAATCATTTTGAATCAAATCGAACATCATATTAATGGGAGAATCTCATACTAGAATCTCAGACACTGTAGTTCTGCAGTAGTGTTCTTCTGCACTGACAGTGACTCTGGAGTCTTTGGCCATGGCTCAGCTCTGCACACTCATTCTCCTTACAGTTCTGACCAGGCCTTTGCCTTCTGATTACAGTCTCATCTGCTCTTCGCTGGCACCTCAAAGCCCTGCCAGGTAAAATTGCCGTCTCCCCCTTGGCCCCCCTTTTGTAACATCAAGCTCTGTATCCCAGCCCGGCTGCACCTCTCGCTGGCTCATTCTTTACCCAAATGACAGTGTTTTTGGCCCAGTAATAGCTCTCATTTTCTCCGCGCCCAGCGGTAGCCTCACTTTTCATCAGGCTGGATCACTACAGCAGGTCTTCCTCTCAGTCGAGCACTAAAGAGCCCCGACACCCCTGCAAACAAATACATCATCTACATCATCATCTCGCCCCCTCTACATAAAAATACCAGCATAGACACAGAGAGAGCCCAGCACTCGCATTTTTATTATTACATTGTAATTACATATTTAATACTGTGTAATAACTAATCAATAACATTTATTAAACATACAGCTATTTTCAGCAAATTCTTAATAGTTTTCGTACATGTTAGTAGAATTATGATTATTTTGCATTAAACCCATGAAACAATCAAAATGTCTGTTTATTTATTTGTTATTCCTTGTTTATTGATTTAAGTAAAATTATGTAAAAATCTGATCAATTACAGTACTTTCTTTGTAATTCTATGCATACATATATGATATCGCAAAACAATAATATTTTCAATCCTAAATTAAAACAACAATAAAATCAATCGTAACTGATCACATTAAACTCATTAATATTAAATTGGATATTAAATCAATTCTATCCAATATAAAGCCAGTCAAAATCTTGACTTGGGATTGTCTTGATGAGAAATTCCACTCTTTCATTTTTCATTGTGTGACTAACCATTGAAAATTAGATATTGTGTCACACATTTCATAAAAGTCTCATTTGCTTGTTCTGACTCTGGGAAAAGCTTGACCCGCTGGATATTCACCAGAATGGCGACATGACATGAATCAAGTCCATACATCTTGATTTGGGGGACAGTCACGGCCTTTGAGATTTGAAAAGCTCAGTGGTTTCTTTTGCCTTTTGTGGAAGCTAAATTAAACAACTGTTGTTGACCCTCATTATATGGGAACACACAGCTAGTGTTCTGCGGCCGTACCCTGGGGACACACCATCCTGACCGGCCTCCCCAGAGAGAGCGCCAGGAACCCCTGTAATCCCACAACACGCACACCTCACCCACTTTTTACATGCAAACAAATGTGTTTCAATTACCACTGCTCGATAAAATTATTCCTTTTCAGAGTGCTTTTTTATTAGAGTGGCACGACGTCATAAAGTCAGACTACCGAAGTACAAAGAAAACATTGCAATGCATTTCTGTTTAATTGTTATTGATTGTTTATTGATTTTGTATGTAAGTTGATTATAGATACACATGCTGATTAGCAACTAATAAACAAGGTTTTAAATCTAGAATTGTGTTTAGCAACTTCTAAATAGTTTTTGTTAGTGTTATTTTAACAATTTTGTATTAAATACACGATTAAAAATTTTTTTTTTTTTTGAATAGCATGTTTTTTTAAAGAAAATTAAAACACCAAAAATAAGTGTTTATAACATTGTTATTGCATATGTAAGTGCTGTGTAATAACTAATGTACAACGTGTTTCAAATAGAATGTTCAGCAACTAAATTTTTTTGTGAGTGTTATTTTAATTTTGATCCGTTAAATTTACGTTAAATATACAAAACAACAAAATTGCTGAAAACGTTTCAGAAATTCAGCAAGTATTTCTTTTAATGTCAGCTTTTTGTTGTATTGTTTGTAGGAATACTGTTTTAAAGTACATTCAGAAACGTGAGTACTGTGTAATGACTAATAAACCACATGTAGTCACATATAATTATGATCAGCAACTTCTAAACAGGTTTTGTTATTATAGAATCATATTATTTCATTTACATTAAATAGAAAACTAAAACTAGTAAAACTACTGAAAAAAAAATGCAATTTAGCAAAAAAAGGCTAGATCCTAGCAAACTAATGCAAACTCTCAGATGAGAGATGCATGCTAATTGTTTTAAAGAAAGTGTTAACTTTAAATGTGTTTATTACATAGTAATTACATATGTAAGTGAATAATACCTATCAAACTAAATAAAAAGTAAATATTTTGTTGTAAATATAAATACACTTTTTGAATGTAATCATATTTTATATACACTACATCTAACATTAATGTAAAATTCCAAGAACTCTAAAGGGATTAAATTCAAAGTCAAAAAAAAAAAGGCTATTATCCCAGCATTCCACTTTTGGAGTGTGCAGCTCTCAGAATCTGATCCAACATTCTTTGAATAAAGGTATTGTTGTTCAATTAACTGCTTATATGATTTCCCCTCTAATCCTATTTCTCTCTATCCTCTGTTCATGAGGGACGGTCTGCAGTGCTGGACGGCCTCTATTCCTGTGGCGCTTTCTGATATGCAGCGCTTGGCTGTGACAGTCAAGCTCAGATCAGGTCTTAACACTGCATTGTGTTTGGTTGAAGCAGATCTGCTCTATTATATCAACAGCAGTGCCTTCCCAGGATTCACAGCAAAGCGCTGAACGCAGGCCAAACAGGGTAACAGTCCGTAAGTTCAGAAATATCTCAGAGGGTTTCGGGTTTGTTCAGATTCGAAAGTTTGACAAGAGCACATTTATGTATTATTGGTCTCAGTTGTCTATGGGTAGAATGTATACAGTATATATAATATGTAAAATATTGCTAGAAACATCGCAGAGAATTGACTAGAAATACCATTTCCTTGATAATAAACGTTAATAGTTTTAAGATGTTCGTTTTAACATCTATCTGCCATATACTTTGAAATGGTAACGGAAGGTCAAACAGATGTCAGAGAAGAGGCGCATATGTTTCTGACATCCATCCACAAGCATCAGAGACACATTGATATTAGGCCAAATGGACAGATGTTCACATCCCAACAAGTGGGACTCGAAGCCAGACAGCTAATTTAGCGGTTTCAGTTCAACAGGGCTCAAAAGAACAGGCAGGGTAAGTTGAAACAAAAGTCGCTGAAAAATAAAGGCAGTTCCTGGGAGTTTAGGCCAGAAGAGTAGCATGCCAGAGCAGGAAGACACGGATGGACACACAGCATTAACCCCCCCTGGCCTGACTGCTTTTGTGAGGAAATGATGTGTGCTTACAAAGCAGGCATTATTAATGAAGACACTGCTTGAAATATTAACAGTTATAGTCTGTATACTGACTAGGATTGAGAATCATTAAAAAAATAAAAAATAAACATGCTACGAGTATGATTTGTGTTGCTATATTTTGAATATCTCGCAAGTAAAGTCTAAATAAAAACAGCCGCAACTTAAATGGAAAAACATTATTTTTCTCTTTCTTGTAAAATGGATGAACATGATATTTAAGAAAGTGTTTGATTTAACTAGCTTAAAAAGAATTAATATGTTTTCTGAAGCTTGGTAATAAAGTCTTCGTATCAAAACAACGGTTTTGAAGTTGCCTCGCAACATAAACGGAATTCCTGTGATCAAAGTGACTGAATTACACCATTAAGCTGATCAGAAACCTCAATGAGATTAGGCTTGAAATAAAACGACAAACAAGAGTAAACAGAGAGGAGCTTAATATTACATTACAGCAAGGCGCTCAATTTAGGTTGCGAATTATA